>NW_004949159.1:1833522-1851137 GCF_000317375.1 Microtus ochrogaster
TTCTCTGTAGCTTTTGGTTCCTGTCCTGGAACTAGCTCTTGTAGACCAGGCTGGCCTCGAACTCCCAGAGATCCGTCTGCCTCTGCCTCCCGAGTGCTGGGATTAAAGGCTTGCACCGCCACAGCCCGGCTTCAGACCTTTCTTAAATAGAAATCATTATCTGGGGGAAAAGAAACAGCTAAATAATTCAAGTGGAGAGGCTGACTGCATTGGTGAGAATTCAAAATTAGAATTATGCACAGCATAGTTTCTTAGGAACAGAAAAACAACCATTGAAACTGGTTTTGTTATGCATTATGTTTGTAATAACCCTGTGTGGGGTTATAGTCACCACATCACTAGAGTAAATGTAAGTGATGAAGAGTTGATCGGTGGAGGCTTGTCTAATGATGCTGGAGTCAATGTACTCACACTGGCTGCTTATACAGTTTGGATAACTGATCACCAGTTGGTACCACTGTGTTTCATTGTTCCTTACATAGCCTCCCACAGGAAATTGCTCAAGACCACTGATATTAAGTACTCTCTCGTCTCTTACCAAAACAAAAATTAACACTACTTTGTAATAGGCACATTTTGTAACCTATCTAAAACTTTCTTGAAACAACTGAATTTTAATAATAATAGGTCAGACTAAGATCACAAGGTGCTTTTTATTTTCCTTTCATTTCTGAAATGGAATGATAAAAGCATAGGAAGATGGTTCTTACAGTGGTATGAGGAATGACAAAAACTTTTTATTGTTTGTTTGTTTTTTCCAGACAGGGTATCTCTGTGTAATATTTCTGGCTGTCCTGGAACTTGATTTGTAGACCAGGGTGGTCTCAAACTCACTGAGATCTGCCTGCCGCTGCCTCCAAAGTACTGGGATTAGAGGCCTGTGCCACCACTGCCTTGAGACAAAAAAAATAAATAAATAAAATAAATAAAATAAAAAATTAATGTGTACTATTTATATGGAAAACTGATTTAATTTAATATATTAGGTTGTCTATTAACACCTAGAGCTAGAGCTGAAGGTGTAGTTCAGAGGTAGAACATGTGCTTAGCATTAAACCTCTACTCATTAGTGATACATTAAATTTCCACCCAAAGCACTCAGAGCCAGAAGTGCATACTCTTGGTCTTTGACACAATCTCAAACAGCATTAGCAATGATTTATTACATAAGCAAATATTTACATTTGATATGGAGAAAGGTGATTTGCAGTTACTGATTCCCTTTAGGAAAAGTAGAATTGTTCTGGTTTCTCAAGAAATTTCTGTGTCTATTTCAGCTAAATGGAGAGCCAACATCAGAATTGTAGCACCTCTGCTGGGGGTGATATAGAAGGAAGTTGTCTCATCTCCTGAGCTTCTTGAACTACAGATAGTCCTATAATAAGATAAAAATGTAAAAGTATCTTTTGTAAAGTTTAGAAAGAAACATGAGCTACTTTATTATTTTTAAAAAGTTGTTTAATGCTAGTTTAAAAGAAAATTTCTGTGTCCTGTTTTCTAAGACACCGATCAAACAGAAATGTACCTGTTATTCAAAGACTCCTAGTTTCTGTTATTCGGAGGCTCCTAGAGATGCAGGCACCTGTTTCTGAATGTCCTTCTTTTAAGCTCTGTATTATTAACATTTTACGAAAATCAAAGCCTCAAGTTATTGATCTGATTGACTGCTGGGCTGAATTCATTCAACCAAAGTGAAGCTAAAAAATGTTCCAGCACACAGTAATAGCAAGGGACTGTATTTCAGTTCACAAACATAATGGACATGTCATTTATTTAGTTCAATACACCACAATCTTGCTGTTGAAGATTATGAATTTAGATATAAATGCTATAAATAAAGAATAGCTATAGACTCACTGTCATCTTGCAGCCAGACTTCCTGTCTGAATACTGATTCTACAGTTTGTGAATTAAAAAAATTAGGCAGGTTATCTTCTGTCCCTATTTTCTGACATTGTCAAAAACGACAATATTAATACATCTTCATTAAACCACAAAGATTTCTATTTCACACTGTTTTGGTATCAAGTATATAATTCATATACATTATTTCTATCGCTGCATTAACTACTATTTTAAAATCTATAGTTGAGTATTTAAATATTTTAAGCACAAAATGATATAATAAAAAGAGTCCATTCATTGACTTAATTTAAATTTAAGTTAAGCCTTTTGTGTGAAGTTTGTAATATCTTCTTTTTAAAAAAATAAATTAGAAGTATTTATTCAATAACATAAATTTGTCATATAGAATTTTTTAAGGTACACATCTTCATTTATCTATCTGCTATATGAAATTGAGAAATATTTTTTCCCTGTGTAGTACTAGTTTGCCAATGTTCCACCTAATTAATACTGCATTAGACATTTTTGTCTTCCTGATTCATGATTGCTTATGAATGCAATCTTGTGTTATAGTGTGTGTGCTGAAGAAACAGTATGAAAATGGTACTATTTCTTATCCAATAAAAGGAATATGAAATTACTAAAAGAATTTATAGTTAAAGAAAAAGATACACAAGGATGTGAGAGTTTTACAGCTGGCACACAAGCATAAGAAAACATGATTGGTTTCTGAACTATATTACATTGTAATACTCTATAACCATATAGGACACAGACCTTTCAGAGTGCCTGTGAGGTAGTACAGTGTTTTTTATTACATTAATCAATAACTAAAGCAACAAAATGCTTATCACCATCTTTGGAATAATAACTCAAACACAGGTTACATCAGTGGGTCTTCCTTAACCTTCAGTCATAAAGCTTCTCATGGAGCAAGTTCCCTTGCTATGAGTATCAAGAAATATTGAAATATTTGTTTAGGACTTCAGACATAAGAGTACTTTCAAGTCAAATGGATGGGAAATCAAGCAGATAAAGACTCCAGCAAAGCTCAGGATGTCATGTAGAAACCAGGACTCAGTGGTCTCACATACCAATATCTTTGCATTTCTTCATCAGGGATTAAATTAACATAGTATGGCTTCATTTCAGCACATAGCAGATGTAACATAAAATTGTCACTGTTATATGCCCTAATAAATTATCCATGTGTGAATTATGTTATAAAAACAGTAACTTATTGAAACACATTTATTTTAACCATTGCTCAAACACATTTCATATTAAATATGACATTAATATGATTATTTTAAATTGGAATTTTTGCATTTATATGACGTAAAAGAACACAACTGTCAACATGATTTTATATCACAACTTTAAATGATTAAAAAAGATTTATTTTCTTTGAATTCTGCATATTTTAATTACCTCTTCTGCATTAATTTGCATAATAGCAAAAGAAACTTTATTTATTTTCATTTATTGTGTGAATATATGTGTGGACACACATGTGCCATGAATGGAGACAATGTGTGAGAATTGGCTATCTCCTTTCAACATACTAATTTCAGGAGTCAAATTAAGGTGGTCAAGTTTTTCACCATGTGCTGTTACCAGCTGCATCAACTCACTGGCCCAGAATATTATCTTAAAGTCATTTTCTTGCATTTATTTTATAACTTGATTCAGTAGCTGAAAAAATTCCCATTAGCATATATCAGTTCTAAATGCATTCTCAATGATTTGACCCTGACATATGTAATATCTGTTATCTGTTCTTTGCAGACGTCTTAGCTCACTTGTGGTTTATCTGTATTTTAACTTGTAGTTTATTGTCAGATATTGTTAAAGTATCATATTGCTTTGATAAATAATAAATCAACAAATTCCTCAAGACCTATCACCTGTTGAATTCAGATAGATTTTTTTAAAAAAAAAAAGAACTTAAAAAAACCCACAGAGTCATTTTGAATTTTAAAGCTCTCTTCTTATTTACTTGTTTGGATAATTTCAGGTGCACAGTGTGTTCACTGGGATAAAATGTTGACAATGTCAAGCATGAGAACAGAACAAAATATACCATGAATAAACAAGAAAAGAAACTGGTGTCTGTTAGATATTTCACTCTGAAAACTGAAGTTTATTATACTCAATATATAAAATATACCACTTGAATTAGGTATCTCACATGTCCTTTTCAAAAAGTATTTTTTCTTCAGGGCTTAAGTTGTTTATATATATATACATATATGTTTACATATATGTTTATATATACATATATGTTTTTGCATCTATAGTAGAAACCATGTCATACTGAATTCTCTCTGATAAAGTCTTTAGAAAATCAATATTTTATTACTTTATGTGATTCTTATACATGTCAAATTTACATTTATTTAAAAATAGTTTTACGTTGTTTTCAGACATACATCATTCCATTTTAATTATTGGTATTTCCAGTCTGTGCATGGAATGTGTACAACCACATAAATGCACAAATCTTAGAGAATTAATGTAAACTTGAAGTGGATTGTTTACTCAAGTTGAAATACCAAATATATTTTCTATTATGTCTAAATTAATTTGAGTTGAAAATATTAATGGGTTTTGACATTTACTGCCCTTTTCTATATAGATCTCATAAGCAGCTAAATAAAAAAATCAGTGTGCTGAAAGAGTGAAAGATGATTTCTCCAAAGAAGTACTTCAAAAATAACCCAATCGTTAGGATTCTTATGATGTCATAGTGCAGGGAATGCATGCCTTTTTCCTCTTGTTCTACTGTTATCTGAAAGGAATTTCCACTGTTCAGTTCATCATAGCTGCGGTGAGCCAGCTTGCACATGCACATACTAGCACAGTGAAAGGTGGGGCCAGACTATGACCTAGTGCAGCCAATTGGCTGTGCTAAATGATTCCACTCCTTCTTGGCTAGCAATGATGACCTGCATTTGCAGGACTATAGAGAGGATAGAGAAACACTGGCATGATGAAGCATCTCTTTGTAAAATTTCAGATAATCCAATGATATATTCAGATAGATAAGTAGATTCATTAAAATAATGCAAAACTTTAATACAACATATTCTACTTTGTGATTCATAAGCCAACTATGTGTGTGTGTGTGTGTGTATGTATACATATCAGAACTTGCATTCAGTTGACCAGAAGATCAATACATTCTGCCCTATAAATTAAATAAAGTTCATTAAATTGAACAAAGTTGAAGTCAAGTAATTATATTCTCATGCGTTTATGATCACAATGTACAGTACTAAGTAATTACTTTAGAGTACTCATGCATAAATCACATCATTAATTGGTTTGTTCTGGGAATGTCTCCAGGCACAATTCTCAATCTCCCTAGCTGGTAATATTACAAACTACCCTAGTATAAACCCACTTTCCTAAAGCACTGCTAATGTGGGTGTGTGGGAGGATGACTGCGTATCATGTTTGATCATAACTACAGGTACAAGAAGAATAACCTCAAACATGACCCATTAGCGAAGAAGAAAATGAATACAAACCTCCAGTTATAGTTCAGCAAATGCATCCGGATGCACATATTTTATAAAAATATGCATTTATGCATGTTGTATTCATTACATATACTTAGACATCTATGTCTCCTAATCAGATAGCATTATCCTTATATATGTACCATGCATTCGTTTTGAGCTATATCTTTCCAGCAGGCATTTAGAGTTTTAATTTAAGAAAAATCATGAAACATATTAAAGAAAATATGAGATTTTCAATGACTATGTGTATTTTTTCTACTAAATTGCATATATTTGTAAACATTTTGAATGTTCATTACTTACAATACATTGAGATTTTTAAATGACAAGTTTAAGCTCATTACTATTGTCATTGGTGGTGATTTTAACCCACTAAAACTTTGTAACAATAAACATATTTATTTGTTGTTGCTATAAGACTAATAACTGTTATGAAGAGAAGCAATACAAGAGCATTTTAGTTTTCATGTTTTCTCTGTTCTTATCTAATTATTAAAGACAAGAATTTTATTTTTACTCTCCTACTTTTTCTCCTATTCTTAGACTTTCCTTCCTCTTTTTTCCCCCTTTGTCCTCTCTGCTCTTTTTCATTTTGCTACCAAATTGAAAGTGATAGCATCTCAGCAAGGAAACTGTGTTCAAGTTTGATAAGAATTTTTGGTAAATATTAGAATCTTTAGCGATGGCAGGTATGTTTGCACACTGCACCGTGTTGGCTTATGCTCTAAGACTGTACTGGATGCAATATGACAGACAAAGCAACACCAACGACGTGGATTTTTGTTGCTGTTTTGCTTTGTTTTTACCAACTACATTCTCCAGGCATTAGGATTTTAGTAGACTAAAGAGTCTTATATTTGTTCCATTTACAATGAAGTGATGAGGCTCAAAAGAATGTCTAATTTATTTTCTCAATTTCCAAGGTTAGACATTCAGTTACTGTCCTGGGAGAATCTGCAGGTGATGAAATGAATGGCTCCAGGGAGTCTGATGGCATCATTTGACCTTCTCTTGCTCTTGAGTGTCTGAGTTCACTATCTGATGACTTTTCTATTCATAGCCATTACCAAGTGTAATATTATATCATATTATTACAGCAAAATGCTTCTGTATGAAATATATGAAAAAGATGCTTGCTGAGAGCACTCTATGGTGTATCTAGTGACTGCTAGAGTCATTGCTTTCTCCATATAGTATGACGTGTTTAACCTTGCACTCTGTAATTTTAACCTGTAGATTCAGTTGCTCATGAAGTCTAGTATGGCATGCACTTTAACCAACATATAATGCATGTTTTATATTTGAATTGTCATTCTCTGTAAATATCAAAATTTGCTGTGTACAATAAGCTTATAATTTTAGGTAAAGAGCAAACAGCATTTTTTTTTTTTTTGGTTTTTCGAGACAGGATTTCTCTGTGGCTTTGGAGCCTGTCCTGGAACTAGCTCTGTAGACCAGGCTGGTCTCGAACTCACAGAGAGCCACCTGCCTCTGCCTCCCGAGTGCTGGGATTAAAGGCGTGTGCCACCATCGCCCGGCTG
Source organism: Microtus ochrogaster (assembly GCF_000317375.1). Lineage (NCBI taxonomy): Eukaryota > Metazoa > Chordata > Mammalia > Rodentia > Cricetidae > Microtus > Microtus ochrogaster. The sequence continues at coordinate 1,840,436 of NW_004949159.1, forward strand.
CAAACAGCACTGTATGTCTTAATTATATAAAAAATTTCTAAACTAATTTCCTCAGTATTTTAATCCAACAAGTTACTGTTTCTCACTTTCTGTTTTGTATCCTTAATTTTCAGATTGCAGTATTTATTAGAAAACTTCCCTTGATGTTTCAACTAGCATCCAATATACAAACTCCATATATTGGTTCTGAGCTAACCTTTTGAAGAAAAGCTAAGTTAAACAAAATTCTCTATATAAGTATAATTTAGCTATTCAATAGCATCAGGTATGTCTTCCCATGCTAAGCTGAATATTTACTATTAAGCACTTATACCATGCATGAGCTTCCTTTATTTTGTTAATTAGAGTCCCCATTTTCTATTTTTTTTATTTTTTCTAAGGACAAATTATTTTTTAGTGTAACTTTATGTAATTTCCAAGTTTTAGAAGAACACAAACAGTATATAAATAAAAGAGCAGCAAGAAAAATAATGTCCTAAGATTTTTATCACCAAAGACACACATGGTTATTTATGTACTTAAGATTGATATTATTATTATTTATTATATATATATATATATATATGTTCTTGTAGATTGAATTTCTAGAAAACCAACACTGGAATTTTAGACCATTAATCTTTGGAAAAGCATTTGTGAATGAAAGGGACAAATCTGTAGACGCAAAACTAATTAGAATATACTACTTTGGAAGCCTCAGGCAAAAGAACTGCATAAAGAACTTCAGAACTACAAAGTTCCACATTAGTAGAACGCTTTAGATAAAGCATTAGAATCTATCCCTACATTGTGGCTGGTTAGGGGATAAGGACAGTCTGTAGCACTGACAATTTCTTAAACGAAACAGCTGGCTTTTGCAATAGATGAAGGCTGGGGACAGTCTTATTTGCAAACCATGAAAAGCTAATGTACCCTGTAGTTGGGGAGTCAACACCAGGCCATGATGCAGTGTCACGGAATCACAACTCATATCCTTGCTTTGAAATCCTTTCCACTTTCTGTTAGTCTAAATGTTAGATATCTCAGGTAACAGTTAACCCTTAGGTGCTCTTGGTGTTTAGTACAGCTTTAACGTTTACTAATTGATTCTCTGAGTTCTTTACACTGAGAATATTCTCTTTATTAAAACTATAGTTTTGGGCAGCATGATGTGAATTGGGAGATCATTTCAATTAGATGTGAATAACATCTTCAGATACTACCTAAAATGTTTTTCAAGATTTCACAAGCTAATGAGAAAGAGCGTATAATAAAATTTAATTATGTAAGATTGAAGTCTTCCTTTTACTCCAATCTCTGAGATACTGATTGAGTTTAATTTTATAGTCTGATTATGTTGCTATAAACAACTGCACCTAATCTACAATCTCAGCTGTCAGGATAAAATTTTAGTTTTGAAATTTAGCGAAGAGATAAGATGGGATTGGTCTGTGAAGTTCAAAGCAGAGACCCATAGGAAGGCAGTGAAATATAACAATAAAGAGTAAAACACACACACACACACACACACACACACACACACACACCAATATTACTACCAGCTATGCATAATGTCACATCCTGAAACTCCAGCATCTGTGTGTTCAGAGGCAGGATGATCAGGGTTCACAATAATCCTTTCCTGCATAACACTTTCGAGGCTAGCCTTGGCTATTTAAAAGTACATACCCAGTAGATAATCCAACTCTAGGAAAAGATGAGACACTAGCATGATTGCCTTGCAAATACGAGTACCTGATTTTGATCTCCAGAACTCATAATAATATATAAATATGCATATATCAGGTTGGAGAGGGTGTGCTTTTTATTTCATCACCTGAAATGTAGTGACAATTGGGTTTCTGAAACTAGCTAGGAGCCCAGCATAGGTTACTTGGCACTCCAGGTCACTGAGAGACCTGGAGTCCAAAATAGGTAGATGGATGGATAGATAGATAGATAGATAGATAGATAGATAGATAGATAGATAGATAGATAGATAGATAGATAGATGATGGATGGATGGATGTAGATGGCTCCTGAAAAATGATACTTGAGGTTTCCACATATATGCCCCTATATGAACATGTATACACACATACCACTGATAGAAACCTAACAAAAAAGATACAGCTGTTCTCTACTTTTATTTTTAACGTTATGAGTAATATCCCAAAGGTATATTGTTATTTTGCTGTTGTCAATTAAGTGGAGAATTGGACCCTTTCTATCTATGTGAGTCTTTAGGCAGTCTTAAAATAGGTGTGGATGTTTTTTCACAGCAATTTCTAAATACCTTCATTTATTTAGGAAGTAAGTATAAGGTGCGACAAGGTATGAGTTTACACCTTTCTCCAAAAATATCTCTACTTTTTCAATTATAACTAAACTGCCCTATAAGACTACATCTCAGCAAGACAGAAGCAATGCCAGACCCTCTTGTCTGAGTTGAGGATTTGGATTGGTTTCTCCAAAGGAATATTTTTAATACTAAGTATCAGGAAGGACTCTTTGAGGCCAACAATAAAAATCAACTGGATCTTGTCATATCTGTATCTTAACAACCCTTTTTTAAGAGCAAATATGTTTTTATTGACTCATGTTTTCATAGCTGACTAAATATTAACAATCATGTAATAGGTGCATTAAAAAGAATTTAGCTAAAAAGCCACAACATGCACCAGCACACACAGAGATCAGCCCAATAGAAATTAATGTTATAAATGGTTTTTTGTTGTGGCAAAACATATCAGAAATTTAGGAAGATTAGTTAAGACCCTTGCAAAGACATTATTGGCTCTAGAGCAATCAAAGGAAATCAGGTGTCAGCTATTAATTTAGGAATCCTGCAATGGATCGGCCTCATGCAGATGGCAATGAGGGAAAGCAAATGTTCATTCTGAGGATGAGAGCTTTTTTTCAAAGGCCTTCAGGGGCTTCATTTCATTTAGAATACTTAAGTTTTTCAACATATGTTCAGTCATAATGTATATATTAGATTTTTGTGAGAATGGGACAAGATAAACTTATTGTGTAACTTTTTATTTGTATTCTTTTTTAAATGACTCTAACATAACTTTTATCATTATATAATGTACTGTCACTTTACTTTGATGTCCTTTTACTTGATGCAAGCAGTCATGGTATTAGTACCAACACATTAAAATAGCTATAAGGAGATTTGAGTATTGATGCATTGAGTTTAAAATCAGCGAAGCACAGAATTTTGTACTCAACCATTTTATATAAATTATAATACTATTTACCTTAAGTAATGGTCCCAGTTTCCACAAACTGTAAAGTATGCAAACTTAAAATGAATTCTAAATTTTAGAAGTGCTGATAACATCTGTCTTGTATTTAGTATCCTCTTTTAATTTATGTGTATGTCTGTTAGACTACATAACCATATGTGTACCCCATGCACACAGTTGCCTGAGGAGTCTAACTGATAGAGGATCTCCTGGAGCTCTTGTTACAAGAGACTGTGAACCATCATGTGGTTACTGGTAAATGAATTCAGATCCTTTTAAAGAGCAGTAAGCACACTTAATTTCTGAGCCACCTCACTAACCCTAATTGATTAAATAATTGTCTTCGAAGAATTAATTTCCAAGATTTTTGTGGTTGAAATCATTGAATTCATAGGTCATACGCAATTGTGCTGTTCTGGAGTATTTGGGAATTACCTTGATTTTCTATAAAAAAAAAAAACTTAGCAGGGCTATGAAAGCTTTGTATATTGTGCAAAACTTGTTACCCCAAGTTAAGACTTTCAAGAATAGGTAAATTTTCACAGCGACAGACAGTGACTAACTGTAGCTCATTTACTCTATATGAACCTTCTCTAAGCATTCCGGTGTAGACACCTCTTCTATTGAGTGCAGGGGGTAACTTAAACAGACTTCTTGTTTGTTTGTTTGTTTGTTTTTTCAAAGTAAGGTTTCTCTGTAGCTTTTGTGCCTGTCCTGGAACTAGCTCTTGTAGACCAGGGCCTGGAACTCACAGTGATCCGCCTGCCTCGGCCTCCCAAGTGCTGGGATTAAAGGCGTGCGCCACCACAGCCCAGCTCTTAAATGGACTTCTTTAAAGTATTTATTTGCAGAAAATAGTGACTAGGCTATTTTATCTGATAACAGTGCTGAGATAGCAGTGATTTCTTCTGATGGCTCTGAGAAAACAGTCTGATGGACTGTCAGATGGCCTGTGACATTTGTGAGTGGATTCTGAGGGTAAGGAGTAGAACCCACTGAAATTAAGAAGAAAAAGAGATCTTCAGTCCCTTACAATGAAGACAGAATTCTGATAGCAATAATCAAGTCTTGGAATAGTATCTTGGTCTCTGCAAGAGAAGGCAGATGAGCATCACTTTGATTTTAGTCTTTGAAACTGTTAAGATGTGTACACTTCATTCTTGGCACATAAATAAAATATGACGATGGATCACAATCATCTGTAACTCCAGTTCCAACACCTTCTGGCTTCTGAGGGCACCAGGTAAACATGAGCTGCAGACATACATATAGGCAAAATAGCAATGCACGTAACATTTTGTTTTAAAGAAAAAAATAGCGGCAGCAGTTTGAATTACCTTATAGAAAGGCTATGGTGTCACTGTCACTTAGAGGGAATGCACATACTTAGTATGTACTCATGCCTAGAACACAAACTATAGAACTGGTTGTCCCTATAGATAAGAAAATCCCTTTCTGGTTTGAGAGTCAGCAGAGGCCAAAGGCTTTGTGTTATATCAGCTGCTTGTAATTAGGAACCCAAATGACACCTTCTCAAAGAGTCTTTATTTTTCACATGGCTAAATTGCAAACCAATTTAATACACACAAATTTTTATCTACAGAATGTCTACAAGGATTATAGCTTTAAAAATACAACCAATTTTTATATTTTAAAAATATCTGGATGCAAATAAATTAATATTTTAAAAGTAAAAAAAAAGAAAGGTGCTGTTTCAAGCTTCTAATTTTGTAGCTGATGTGCCCCTAAAATTGTACTCTAGACTTTAGTATAGTTTTAAAAGGTTAAAATGAGGTATATGCTTATTTAGCAAAAAATAGTACATGTATAATTTTAAAGAGTTAGTATCAAATATGCTAAGCATGTAAAAAGATAATTTAAAATTTATTTGGGAGTTGACATTGGCAAAACAGTTGAATATGGAGTTACCATTTGTATATCCCTATTTCAAAAGTAGTTTGTATCCCAATGAGGTATTTAGGTTCCTTTAGGAAGCACAGAGATCCATATGGTATCTCACCAAATATCAGTACAGTCAAAGCTCAAGAAAGCATATCGAGATCTTCACTGTCTAAAATGGAATCTGTGGATATCAGAAACAATGTGCCTTATACAGCAGGCCCCACAGCAATGACTTAATTGCCTTTACAGAAGCATTGTCTCTTGAAATTGTCTGGTCCACGCAGGAACTCAGAAACTGGTCATGTATCTGTATCTCTGGTGTAAAGTCCTCTTACATGAATCCTGCATCAGATCATAAACTGGCCTGTAAATTGACACTAGCCATTTCATTTGAAGTCTGGGGAGTAGTGTTGCTCATTCAAAAATTTATAGGAAAATGATAAGATCTTTGCTCCCAATGGCTGGACTTTGACTTTGTCTGACTTTAAGTCTGAGGTTAAACTTTCTTCAAATTCTTCATAGCTGGGTTAGGGAGTGATCCTGAGAAAGAGGGAGATATACTCATCTATCCCATTGTACAATACTACCATCACCATCTTCAAAGTAAATATCAAATGAAGTGACCTTCATATTTTATTTAAGCCCCTTGCTCTTATCTGGATATAACTCTACCTATCTAAATTCCAAAAAATGACCAAAACTCATCTGAATGACTGGAAGGAGGCCCATTGTAATTCTTTACACTATAGGTCTGTAAGATGCCCATCATCTGGCTTTATTTCTCTATTATTGCATTATAACAGTTTTATTGTCTCCCAACAAAAACCTGGAGGAGGAAATACACAGCCATAACTTCAAACCTCAGTGTTATCTTTTAACCCTGTAATCCAGTGTCAATACTCCTACATAAAGATCTATCTGCTGATCTAGTAGACCTCTCAGAAACCAGAAGGAACTATAAGTTTCTAAGTACTAGTACCAAGAATCCCATTGGTGAACCTAACTATGAACTAGGAGCAGACATTTGTTCATTTTCCCAGAGCCAGATGAACAGAGTAGTTTGACAGAAGCCACAACTACCTGAGTTCCTGTAATAAGACCATTGATCTGAGCAACAGGACCAGTAATTGATGTGGTTCTAACATTCTAGATTGCAATTATGGAAACTTCAAAGAGATTCAATCAGAAAAGATCTTAAATTATGAAATTAATCTGGAAAGATAAAAAGATTATATTAATTTCTTCCAGCACAATGACACAAAACATTTCCACATAGATCAGTGCTAATGAAACAGTTAAAACCACACCAAAGAAATTTATGAGCACTCACTACTAACAATAAATTAAAACTATGAATTGCCTGACAACAATTCAAAAGTAATCATATTAAGCTCAATAACACACAAGTCAACAAACAGTAAACTAAAAAAATCAAATGAGAATTATATGAAAACAAACAAAACAAAAAAAGAACAAGAAATATGTAGTGTAGAATAGGTGTCATAAAACAGTTTCTAGACTTGAAAATGTGATGATAGAACTAAAAAGTTTACACATTAAATAGTCATCTCTATCATGCAAAACGAATTAGACTTGTAAATAGAACGTTTGCAGTTATCTAGCTAAGACACAAAAATGTAGGAGGGTGGAAAGATTGCGGAAATAATAAAGAATTTTATAGTATATGCAAACTCGAGAGGACTTGCTGTCATAAGTTTCCAGATGTAAAAGGGTATTAAGTGGACACAATAATGGATAACTGAAAGTGTCTCAATCCATAAACCTCAAAAGATCTTTAAAATGTCACCAAACCATATTATCTAGAGAAATAGAATGATCAAATTGTCAAAATCAACATGAAAGAAACAAATTTGGATGCTTGAAAAGCAGTACCTAAAATATAGCTTATACACAAAGAAATTTTTATAAGGATATCCCTGAATTTCTGGTCAGAAATCTTGCAGGTCCCAATGGAATGTGTTAACAGAGTCAGGGTAATAGTAAAAGAGTCGTCTGCTAATATGAAAACTTATACATGGTATCTTAAGAAATAAGCACACATTCAAGTTCAAATACCTTACCTGTAATATGTTTACAAGACATGTGCCTATGGTAGTGCTTAAATTATTAAATCTATTAAAATATCTTATTTTTATTTTGCTTTTATATTCCTAAGATGTAATACCCAGCTATCTTACAGTTAATTATTTGGTTTTATTTACAGAAGTACAGACACATTGAGGAGAAATTTAGATTCCATGCTAAATTATGATTGCTTTTGTTCTCTTCAATATTAGCATCATCTTTATAGTCATATATCTGTATATATATATATGTGTGTGTGTGTGTGTGTGTGTGTGTGTGTGTATTCTAAGTATAAATAAGAACCATATATAATGACCATGTCTGTCATCCCAAAACCTTGGATGTTTATAAGGAAAATTGATATGCGTTTCAGACCAGTAAGATTTGCAGTATAATATCCTGCTTGAAAGAATATTTCTTTAAGGAAGTAAGTATGCAGTTTGGAAATAGACCAAAGTATCTACTCATCATCCTGCTTTAATTAACACATTAATGCTTGTCAAATATGTTGGCATCAAAATGGTTTGAAGGGTTGGAGAATGGAATGAAGTAAAACATTCTTATTTTTATTTTGAAAAGTCACTGTTTTAGAAATGAATAAATATTTTAAATAACTTGATTTCCCATCTCTAAGGATCTTAGTGTAGGCAATTGTATTTGCATGCACTTTCACCAAGTACATAACGATTTTTTCTGTACAATTGTGTTGTCAGGCTCTCACTTCTATTTGTGTACAGGAGCAACTGTCAATAGTGGAGTGTGTCTCACCCACACTATTGGGTAATGTTGAAATATCTAGATTTCTTATCATAATATGACTTCACTGATGAGTGTTTTCCTAATTTGCTCAGTTTCATGTGGGAGTAAGATTCACACAGCAGATGGCATTCACACACGGCATTTTGATTCATGGCCATGGTAGATTTCTGGATAACTCAGTATTGGTTCTGTGCTAGAAAAAAAAAGAAAAGAGAAGGCACAAGAGAGGAAAAAGAATGAAGTATGATAACTTGAGAGAAAGGCTACTAGTTGGCATTAATATCCTGAAGCCATGGCTCTATCTACTCTCTGGCATGTTGGTGCACACTGAAGCCTCAGGAAGATGACTGCTAGAATTATCTATGATGAATATTTTGAGGACAGATTACTCATGGTACATTATGATCTAGCTTTATTTGATCCTCTAATATTTGAAAGGGTTCCTATTCCACCTCTCACGTAAGTCTAATGCCTGGAAATATTCTCATGTTTTCTGTGAATTTTCACATTTACTATTATACCATTTGCCAGTCTTATGTTACTTCATCTCATTCTTCAACACTAAGTTTTTGCATATCTTAGGTTTTAAAAATTGTTCATAACTTTGGGGGGGGGGCTTGGAAACCTATAGATAACTAACTCAAAGTTGATCTTCCAAAGCGAGATACTCTATGAAACAGCTTTTAAATTTCAAAAGGTAATTTGAATTAATTCGTTGATAATTGTAAAATTTTGAACATATCCATCCCTTTCAACCTCCTCCCTTCCCAGCCTTTCAATTCTCCTATCTCTCCATAAAAACTTTGATATTATTCCTCTATTTATTTTTTGAGGGCAGTGGGCGGATAGGACATTTTTCCAACTTGCAGAAAATTGGATGACATCTGCTATATTTTTCAGTTTTTCAGAGTTGTGTTATAATAGTGAAGAATTTCAGTTTGTGTGTTGGTGATCTTTGCATTACTGTTCCCAAATCATTGACAGAAAATTTTTTAAAAAGAAGAAGGATTTAGTCGGTCACCTGGTTTTGGAGGGTTCAGTCCGTGGTTGTCTTTTCCACAAACAACATTTGATGCTGAGAGAATAGGGCAGAAGACAAGTATTCATTTTATGGCAAGCCAAGAAAAAGAGAGAGATGAAATGTGCACTCAGGACATTCCTCTTTTCCCCATGTCTTGTATCCAGACTTGTGCTAACCTTATAAAGTCAGGACATCCCAGGTCAGCGAATCTACTCTAACAGCATCTTGACTGACAGCTGTCTTCACTAATTTCCTAGGTAATTCTTAGCCTGGTCAAGTTGACCATCATATTAACCAAGAAAATGAGTACATATTGCCTTCATTAATCTAATCCTCACTGTCCAAACTTGAATATAGCCATACTTTGAAAAGAGGAATGCCACATCTGGAACTTACATTTTATTTGATATCCTTGGAGTTGGGGGAATTGTTTTGCTGTTTCAGGGTGGGTTAATTCTAACGCTAGCTTTCAATATGGATCTTCCAAAGGTCTTTACTATTAGTTACCCTTCCCACGCTCTCCCCATTATCCTCACTCACATCTCCCATTTCTTTTCCCTCTTCCTACTCCAATATTTCCATTTCTACCTTCACACTTTCATATCCTAGTCCCTTTTCTTTGAATCACCTCCCCAGTCCCTTACTAATTTTACACTTTTCATGGTATTCCAATTTAAAAACACTTTTCTAAAAATTCAAATCTACCAGCCTCATTTGAGAGAGAAAACATGACATTTTTCTTTTTGGGGTCTGGTTATCACACTCAGGATGATGGTGTCTATACTCATTTGATTATTTAACTGATCAATTCAATGAGTATCAATGTTGTTTCCATTTTCTTGCTATTGTGAAGAGACCTGTAATGAACATGGATAAGCAAGTACCTGTTGTTGAAGTTTGTTTGTTCATTCCTGGATTCTCAGATCCAAAACAATCACACAGATACTATATTGATTGCAATATTGTGTGGTGAATAGCTTAAAGTGTATTACTAGTTAGCTCTTACATCTTAAATTAACCTATTTCTATTAATCTATATTTTACCAGAATGCTTGTGGTTTAGCAGTAAGTTCCTGGGGTCTCTGTCTCCTTCAGAGAGAGAAAGAGAGGGGGGGAAGGGAAGGAGAGAGAGGAAGATAGATAGATAGATAGAGAGAGAGAGAGAGAGAGAGAGAGAGAGAGAGAGAGAGAGAGAGAGACTGGCTTTATTCTACCCTGCCACAGGCCAAAGCAACTTTATTCATTAGCCAATAAAACCAACACATATACAGAAGAACATTTCATATTGAGTAACTCTCTAATAGAATATAGGACTCTATATGTGAATCGTATAGTATTTTTAAGAACATATCCAAGTTCAGCCCCATGGAAAGCTCCACAGCTGCCGGTCTAGAGTTCATGAGTTTCCTCAAGCTTCGTTCAGCTGTCTCTGTAATTTCTCTGTCATGATCGTGACCTCCCTTGCTCACATGTTCCTTTCTCTCTCTCTCTCTTTGATTGGATTGCTGGAGCTCAGCCTGTTGCTTGGCTGTGGAACTCTGAATCTGGTTCCATCAGTTACTGGATTGAGGTATTCATCAAATTGATTACAGGAGAAGGCCAGTTTAGGCACCCTCTCTACGGTTGCTAGGAATCTTAGGTACCACAGCCTCTTTTTTTGTTGTTTGTTTTTGTTTCTTTGTTTTTCTTTCCTTTTTTTTTT
>NW_004949159.1:1851237-1861698 GCF_000317375.1 Microtus ochrogaster
CATTTCTTTCTTTTCTTTTTATTTATTTATTTTTTTATTTTTTATGTTTCCCTGGTGTATAAGCTAGCTTGTTGAAGCCCATTCCGTAGGATTGGATGCCATGCTCAGCCTTAATGCAGGGGGGAGGGGCTTGGTCCTGCCCCAACTTAATGTGCCAGGCTTTGTTGACTCCCCATGGGAGGAGTGGATGGGGGGTGGCCTGGGGGGTATGTGAGTGGGGGTAGGAGGAGGGGAGGGGGAGAACTGTGTTTGGAATGTAAAATGAAACTTAAAAATAAATAAATAAAATATTTAAAAAAAGAAAAAAAAGAACATATCCAAGAATGGTATAGTTAAATAGTTTGTTATACCTATTTCATGGTTGTTGCAAAATCTCCAAACTTATTTCTATATTGGCAGCAGAATTAACAATCTGACCAACAACAAGTGAGTATTTCCCTTTCCTTACATTTATCCCAATCTTTTTGTAATTTCTTTCATTGTAGGTTTAATTTATATTGTTGGAGAATGAAGGCCGCTTGTTCATTTCTGGCCACCTGACTAGTTTAGATATGACATAATCATATAGAAACTAATTAAATCATTGCTTTGCCCATTAGCTCTAGCTTCTTATTGGTTAACTCATATTAATTTAACCAATTTCTATTAATCTGTATATTGCCATGTGGCTGTGGCTTACCAGGCAAAATTCCCAGAGTCTGTCTCCCACGGCTCCAATACATCTTTCTAACTCTGCCCTTCTTTCTCCCAGGATACAGCCTAGTTCTGTTCTTCCCTGCCATAGGCTCAAATCAGTTCTTTATTCATTAACAAACAAGCAACACATAGACAGAAGGACCTCCCACACCATTATATTTTCTTGATGGCTAAGGATTTAAGGATATTTAGCTTTAAATTTTTATTTCACTTTTTAAACTCATTTATTCTTTCAAAATTTCATGTACTGAGTTTCGATCACATTTACACCCCCTCCTCCAACTCCTCCCCAATTCACACCTCTTCCAATCCCATTTATTTTTTGTCTTTCTCCTATCAAGGCTAGTTGTGCTGTCTAAATATTTCTAGATGTTTGGCCTTCCACTGGAGTGTGGTTGGTTGATTCATTAAGAGGCATACTCTGAAGAAAAAAAAAGTACCATTTCTTCTCTATCACCTAATAATTGTGAATAGAATCATTACTAGGATTGGAATTTAATTTCCAACTCCCCTTTTGTATGCTGGGATGTTTTCCTGGCTTGAATTTGTATAGGTGTTATATATGTTATGCTGACATAACTTCTCTAGTTCATAAGTGCAAATGCTTCCTGCTTTATCATGGAAGTGGTTTCCTTATGGTCATCTACCACCTCTAAATCTAAAAGTCTTTTGTCCTCTTTGATGATGAACTCTGATCATTTAGAGTAGGATGTGTGGTATATATGTTTGGGCTGCACATTCTATAGTCATTCTCAGCACTTTAGCCAGTTGTAGTCTATGTTGATTATTATTTAGTACAAACAGAAGGTTATATGACAGGAGCAGAAAAATGCTGTATTCTATGTGTATAATGAGAGGTCATTAAGAATTTATAAATCTTGTTTAGCTGAATAATAGTAGCAGGTTCTTCACTAGGTAATATCACCTATCTAGTCATGGATTCTATGGTTCTTGACTCCAAATCTTCCAGGCATGGGATTTATCTTTAAGCAAATATTAAATTTGTGAAAAGAAATATTGGTTATTCCCATGATATTCTTACCACTGTTACACCAGTAGGTATGTGTTTTTAGGGAACTCCTTATTGCAGCTTACAAGTTTCATGGCTGGATGTTCATCATGTCTCCCAGTATCATGGATAGAACCTTCCCACACTATGAAGAATGTCAGTAAGAATGGAGTTTCAAAGGGGAAGTATAGAATAGGACATAATTCAATGGAGTGGGAGTGATGGTGTAAACAATAATAAACATTTTTCAAAAATGTCATATGAAAGTCTAATATTGTCTCAACTTGCTAATTAATAGCTGTAATAGAATGACATTATGGACACCAGAGGCTGGCAAATGAAGAGCTTAATCCCAACAATGGGTTAAATCTTTTTGATCTTGTTGGCAAATGGCTTACAATGATACTCAGTCACAGGCTATTGCCAATGATCTTGGTTACAATTTAAGACTTGAGAGTAAGATCATAGTTTTGAAGATATTACACACTTCAGTCCTAAAATATAGAGAAATGAATGATGTACAGTCCCAGAGAATAAGCCTTAAAATTTAGTTCCACAAGGACATGTGCTCAGCTATGTTCATAGCAGCATTGTCTGTCATAGCCAGAACCTGGAAACAACCTAAACACCCCTCGACCAATAAGGAAAATGTGGCACATTTACACAATGGAGTACTACACATCAAAAAAATCTTGAATTTTACTGGAAATTAGATGGAGCTAGAAAACATTATTTTGAGTGACGTAACCCAGACACAAAAAGACAATTTTCACATGTACTCACTCATAGGTGATTTTCAAACATGAAGCGAAGAAAACCAGCCTACAAAACACAATCCCAGAGGACTTATAAAACAACAAGGACACTAAGAGGGACTTACATGGATCTAATCTACATGGGAAGCAAAAAAAAAATACAAGATCTCCTTAGTAAATTGGGATCATGGGGAACTTGGGGGAGGGTTGAAAGTGGAAGGAGAGAGGCAGGGAGAGGAGCAGAGAAAAATGTAGAGCTCAATAAAAAATAGTTTTTACACCCAAAGTTTTCAATTGATTTTTCTGTTGGTTTTTATTTAGTACTCTGTGTACTCGAGACAAATTACTTCATTGTTTCTGATTTCATACCATTACCATGCTGTTTTGATTACCATAGCTCTAGTATACCTTTAAATCAGAAGTGGTGGTATCTTCAGCAGTCCTTTGACTTTCAAGTTTATTTTAGTTATCCTGAGTATGTTTGGTTCGCATCTTAGTTTTTAGATAAAAATTTTTCAATTTTTGTGAAGAATTGTATTGGAATATTTTGTGGATTTCACTTAATTTGCATATTGCTTTCGGTAGGGTGTCCACTTTCACAGCATTAATCCTCTTAGTCTATGAGCACAGGGTGTCTTTCCATCATGTGATATCATCTCCAAATTCTTTCTTCCATAGCTGAAAGTTTTAGTTATATAACCAAAGGATTATCACTATTTTTTTTTTTTTTTTTACTTTTTGTCTACAGTGAATGAAAATATTTCCCTGAAGCCTTTCTTGGTATGTTTACTGTTGCTGTATAGTAATGTCACTGATCTTTATGTGCTAATTTTTCATCTTGTAGATTTTTGCTGAATGTATTATCAGCTGTGGGGGTTTTCATGTGGATTCTTAAGGATCTTCTATGTACAAATTTATACCATCCCAAACAAGGATACATTGACATCCTCCTTTCTTGTATATGTCTTTATTACCTCCTTATGTCATGTCATTGTTTCAAGTAAGATTACAGGCATTACGTTGAGCAGGTGTGTAGACAGTGGGCACCCATTACTTTTTATTAGAATTTTTCCCTCTTTTTTATTTTGTATGCTGTGGGTTTTTTGTATATTGCCTGTATTTTGTTGATACATGTCCACTGTGTCCCTCCTTCTCCACAACTTTAGTGATAAATGTGTGCTGAATTTTGTCAAAGCCTTCTTCTGTATCTAATAATATTATCTGTCCCTGAGTCTGTATTGGTGATAGATTGTATATTGTATTTTTTGATTTGTGCATGTTAAATCATGGTGGGTGATCTTTATGATGTGTTTCTGAATTATATTTGCCAGAATTACATTGAGAATTATTGTGTCTATGTTCAGATTGATCTATATTTTTTTAATTTGGTTTTTATTAGATTTTGGTGTCAGAATAATACTGGCAGGATAAAAAGAATTTGGAAGTGTTGTCATCTTTATTTTTACAGAATAATTTGAGAAGTACTAGTTTCAGTTTTTCATTGACATCCTGGTAAAATTCTGTGCAGAATCTGCATGGATCTGTGCTCTTATTTTTGGGAGATTTTTAATTGCTACTTTTTTATGTACCCAAGTTGTTGGTTCTATAAAATTCACTTCCCAAAAAAATTAAGCGGTAAGTGCTTTTGGTTACATTCTGTAAGTTGAAGGTGAGACTGCTTTGCTAAACATAAAATATGGGGAATATGGAGAAGGAAAGCCAATACAGATTTTCAAGCTTCATCAATGTTGGTTTATTTCATGTTGTAAAGTTCAGTACATGCTACCAGTTGAAAAAGGAAAGCATCAACTTTCTCCAGGTGTCCACTGGAGCAAAAGCAACATGAAAGTTATTGAAGTAACTATTGCTATATTTACTCTCATTACATTAAAAGCCTGCTCCATAAGATTGAACACATATCTGGTACTATTAACTGAAACAAACCCCATGACTTCTTAGGCCTTTGCCTTAGGAGAGAACCTTATACTAGACTTTTCCTAATAGCCAAGTAAAAAACTATAACCTTGGCTTACATTGATAGACATAGATTAGGGCATCTTTCAACTTTTACTCAAGGAAGGATCTACTTTTTGCAATATATTATTGTTAATATAGAGAGCCACGATCATCCAAAAAGCAGAGAATATGAGGGTGCAGTGCCCAGATGTATATTCTTTATCTTTATCACAGCTTCTTCATAAATCCCATTGTGGAATAAGGTGAAGAATGGTTGTAAGAGATAGAAAGAGAAGATTTTGTAAGAACAGTATGACTGAACATGATATTACAGTTGCACATGTGAACTCACAGTGGTTAAGACTGACCACATGCAGAAGAACTTCACAAGACCAAAGCAGCCCAAATTCACAATAGGAAGAGAGAAAATATCAGGGTGCCTGGATCCTAAGTAGCCTTTGGGAGTAGTTGGTTTTGGGAGGAATTTGTTGCTCGCTCCAAAGATGGGGCACCTGCAAGGCTACATATGTTTCAGCAGATGGCCATGTGCACCCATAGTTTACCCCTAGAAGACCCTTTAGATACTTTATTTAAAAGGAGCACATGAAGTTGGGAGGAAAAAGTAGTGCTGACGGGGTAGGTCATGTATTGGAGCAGATGGAGTAGAGATTAGATTTGATCAAAATATGTGTGTATATGTGAATACCAAAAATAATTTTTAGATGTCAATCATAATTAGATCATGTTCATAGGGTCATTAGTAAACTAAAGGTATTACTTTAGGGAAATAAATCCCTCTTGAATCCTTGCTGAATACAGAGTCACATCCTGCAGCTAAAGCCCATTTGAGTATTTGTGCTGAATACCAGAGTACATGGGGGTCTTTGTATGAAACATCAATATACAAAATTAGTACTTTGGAGACAGTTGCAAAAATATATATGTCATTTAACCTAAAATTGCCTAAGCTTTAAAATATGTCACCTTGATCTCTACTGAGGATTTCTGTATTAGGTTTCTGGATTTTTTTTTCTCTTTCTAAAGACAGAGCTGAGGCCCAGATACAGGTCTAAATATTGTTCTGGGTCTGGAGAGAGAAAAGAGATTAATTACCAGATGAAGGCCTCTATTTAGAGATATGTGCAAAGTGCGCATAAAGAGCAAAATCTCTTCCAGTACGTACATATTTAACAAGAACAAATGGGAATTTCAACCAATTACCTATGATATCATTTTTGATTTATTATCATCTTAATAACTCATGAACAATTTGAGCTTCAAATAATGATCCTGGTATGATACTGCTGAAGGTTTCTGAATGAATGTTTTATGACAATCCCTAATAAAAGTTTCAATAACTAGTTATTTCTTCTGTATCTTCCCTTAATGGGCCCTGGGGGTCCTGTCAGCTTGATTCTGGTAAGCTCCGATGGCTAAAAGTCATTTGCTAGTGGTGTTCCCATAGGCTTGCAGGCAATCTTTTATATACAGTATAAGAAAGCATTGCTTCACTTCATTCAGTTTTTCAAAGGCTTGTTTTTATTATTCTGAAAATTGATTTCTTTCATTTGAAATGTACTCTTACAGCTGCCATACACTAAACTTTGTTGTGGAGTAATGAAATGAATGCTACAAATCTTTCCTTCCCTTTTTCTGCTTGTTTATTCTGTCTTTTCATCAGAGAAACTCTTCAGCATCATGTATTACTCATATGCTCATGAAAATAATTTATTCAAAATTAAACTACTGTGATTTTTCCAATGTATCTTGCTTAAAAATGTATCACTGTTTTTAAAACTGGTTTGAGCTGTTTTTCAAACTCATAGAATAACACTTTTTAGCAACTACAAAGGACTATTTTGGAAAGAATTATACTGGTTTACTGTTGTGCTCAGCAAACTACCGCAAGACTCAGTGGATTAAAACAGTAATCATTTATTACTCTTCAAATGTCCATGAGTTGGCTTGAGTAGGTAGAGTGCTTTCAAGGTTTTGTGGCTGAAGTCTCTTCATTGAAATTCTGTAGCTGGTTGGAATCATTTTCTTCACATGCCTCTCACTGTGCCAGGAGCAGCAGGGCATGCTCTAATCATTGCAGTGGCCAAGGAATAAATGACTGATCCCACATAGTCTCATTGACTCTGTTCAGAACTGGAACAGGGTCAGTTCAGCCTCCATTCTACTGAATGAAGGAAAATCACATGGCAGGGAATGAGGTTAAGGAAGGGGTATTGTTTGTCAATGATGGAGCCTTAGAAAAGATATGAATGCAATGATATACAAGTAGCTGATACTGTGTCCCAAAATAACAGTGAAAAGAGAAAGGGAAATTTCTATTAATTATAGGAACCAAACAGTTCTGCATACTTTGCCAATGTTTAATAATTGTAGGGTGTCACGGTAGTCAGAATAAAATTAAAATATTGGCCTATAAGAACTTAAAGAGTACTCTTGCCTTGGAAAGATGAGAAACAACAGAATAGTTTATAAAGATAGCATCACCTTGATTATGTGGAGAATAGTCTACGCCAAAGAATCACAGAGCGAAGTTATAAAATTTTTGCAATAGTCTTACAAATTATTGCTTAATAGAATGTAAAAATTTAGAAGTTGTATGGCTTAGAATATAATTTAAAAACAGTACACCCAAGAGTTAGTAATTTCTTTAATTTAGCGTAGGAAGAAGGGAGTCATGAAGCATCAGATCTATATAATTTTTAAATTAGCATACAAATAATGTGTTTAAATATCACATTTTAGACTGATATTTGCATACTTTGTTCATATGCAGTTCTTTTCTCCTTCATTTCACTGTCTCCAGTGAATTTGTTTTATGAATTTTAAGAAAGAAATTGCCTTTTAAGATATGGAAAAAATTTCTGGAGAAGCATATAGATAAAGAGTTGGTTGATATGGTAATGTCAAAATGTCTGTTAGGAATGTTTCAGAAAGCACCCAGATATTATCTTGGAATATTAAATAGAAAAGTTGAGCAAATATGTACATTTGAAAGGCATCAGTAGAGAGCTTGTGTTTAAATATATTTTTAATTAATGAAAGAATTATAAATAATGATAGATATAATAGGAGTAATAAAAATTTAAATGGATCAAATATAGAATTAATTAATGTGAATTATTTGTACATTTCCAAATTCTGGTAACTAACTACTCAACGAGATAAATATTTATCAAAATGTATGCTTCTTAAAACAATATGTTTTCTCTTATATAAGTGTTTTGATTCTAAAAATGCTTGATAATGTCTTTCTAATTTCAGTCTGGCCTTTCTTCATTTACTAGATTGTTGAATTTTGAGAGAATAATTTTAGTTATATATTGATTTTTCCCAGTAACTATAAAATATATTTTTTAAAAAAAACTGACTATGATGCTAATATTTAAAGCACAAATGCTGAAATATCATCCTGATTAATAAGTTTGTGTGTAATTAATGCAACTATACTATTATAACTCATTATTTTATTTGCTTAGTAGAACCCACTTACAACCTACAGGAACACAGTCTCTTTTTCCTAAAGTTTGATTTGTATCATTTTTTTTCCCTCTTAAGTAATGGTCCTTGAGCCTTTCATGGTTGTTTACCACTAAGTCTAGGCTTTTGTTCATGTTTGCCTGTCTCTGTTCTGTCACAAACACCCCAGCTTCTGTTTTTGAGGACACTTTTCAATGTTCAGTTTATCTTGATGCCAATTAGAATATCCCCGATAGCCCATTACGGATATCTCACTTGGGGTATTTTGCCCACCCAAAAGAATGTCAAAGCAGTGCTATAACACTCTGTACTACTCTGCTATATAATCTGAGAATGTCTGGACAGTTTTAAAACTCAATGCCATCAAGTCTCAATCCTGTTCTGTAGCTCACACACACAGGCTGTTGGCTGTTTCATCTTTCACCTGTACTTGTTTTTGACATGTGATATGTTGAACTGATATATAAGAACTAAAGTAGGTGAGCAATATACTTACATAAGAAGCTATACATGGGCCGGGCAGTGGTGGTGCACGCCTTTAATCCCAGCACTCGGGAGGCAGAGGCAGGCGGATCTCTGTGAGTTTGAGACCAGCCTGGTGGTCTACAGAGCTAGTTCCAGGACAGGCTCCAAAACCACAGAGAAACCCTGTCTCAAAAAAACCACAAAAAAAAGAAGCTATACATGTAGATAAAAGAGGCATATTAAAACAAAAGTAGCATTTAACTATCTAATTTAAGAATATTGAAGCACATAATTTACTGAAAATAAAAAATTAAGTACTCTGATAAAGTGACTATTCTGAGCATTTGCACATGACAATCAAGAATATATTACAAGACACAATTAATATAAAGCACTTATATGGTTGTTTTCACATGCTGCTCATTCAGCATATCTTAGTAAGGGCAAAGAAAAACTGTTCCCCCAAGAAAGGTCTTCTATATCTTAGAACTGACATATTACTTTATTTGGGATGCCTATGTTGGCAGATAGGGTTAATTTTTGTGACAGAGCAATTAGTAAAATTTTCTCATGTTCCGTTTGTACTCTTAAGGTCAAAAAAGCAAGGCATCTCAAAAAAAGAAAAAGAAGATTGTGCATAGAAGCCAATTCCAAAGTGATAATGGTATTAATGTCAAAGGAATGCAGTCAGAATAGGTGCAAGAAAACTCAGAATGGCCTTTCCCCTGCCATTTCAGAAGAACAGGGAGCCTGCACCCCCACAATTTCTGGAAAATGAAATCACTCATTTGTATCCTTTAAACCAGTTAAATTCACAGGTCTTGATATCATTTTTTTAAATATACTGTAATATCATCTCTGCCATTGATATTAGTGTACTGTTTTGTAATGATGGCATAAAATATCACACACATGCAGTAGGTAAACAGAAATACACTGTCTTAGAATTCTAGAATTTAGAAGTCAATACCAGCACTTTCTAAGCAATGTGAGGGAACAAATTTTGTCTGGCTTGCAGAGGACCATGTTTTCCTGTCCTTTTTCTCTTTTCTCTGGAAAATTTTCTATGTGCTAGCCCTGTATTCAATAAGACAGCAACAATTAAAAATGTCATTAATTATTATTAATAATAATTCTATTACCTCTGTAAAATTATATTATGATCTTCTAAGTATTTGCCCTTCAATGCCTGCATCTTCCTTTTTATTGTTTTTATTGAGCTACACATTTTTTTCTGCTCTATTCTCTTCCTTTCCCTTCACCATCATTCCTTTCACATAATCCCCATGCTCCCAATTTACTCAGGAGATCTTGTCCTTTTCTACTTTCCATGTAGATTAGATCCATGTATGTCTCTCTTAGTGTCCTCATTGTTGTCTAGGATCTCTGGGATTGTAAATTATAAGCTGGTTTCCTTTGTGTTTTGTTTTAAAACCACTCACAAATGAGTCATATGATATTTGTCTTTCTGTGTCTGGGATACCTCACTCAAAATGATGTTTTCTAATTCCATCCATTTGCCTTCAAATTTCAAGATGTCATTATTTTTTTCTGCTGTGTAGTACTCCATTGTATAAATGTACCACATTTTCCTTATCCATTCTTCAGTCGAGGGGCATTTAAGTTGTTTCCGGGTTCTGGCTATGACAAACAATGCTGCTATGAACATAGTTGAACACATGTCCTTGTGGTACAATTGAACATTCTTGAGTATATACCCAAAAGTGGTATTGCTGAGTCTTGAGGAACGTTGTTTCCTGATTTTCTTTTTTTAATGCAATATGATAAATATATTCTAAAATTGTATTAATATAGAACATGTCTAAAACAGAGGTAGAAACATGCAAGCATACAATCTGACAAAATAACTTTGCATAAGTGTGCAAATATTGTAAACAAAAATAGGAACATAGTTAATAAGGCAAATATAATTTAAACTTGTATCAATCTATGCCAATGTAAATTGTCCATAAATAACAGCTCACAAGTATTCGTTCATAGCAGCATTGTTTGTAATAGTCAGAACCTGGAAACAACCTAGATGCCCTTCAATGGAAGAATGGATGAAGAAAGTATGGAATATAT
>NW_004949159.1:1862338-1868837 GCF_000317375.1 Microtus ochrogaster
GGGACTTGATTGGGGGAGGGGGAGGGAAATGGGAGGCAGTGGCGGGGAAGAGACAGAGATCTTTAATAAATAAATAAATTAAAAAAATAATGTTTCCTAATTTTCTGAGAAATCACCATAGATATCCAAAGGGGCTGTACCAGTTTGCACTCCCACCAGCAAGGCAGGAATGTTCCCTTTACTCCGCATCATCTCCAGCATAAGTTGTCATCAGTGTTTATGATCCTGGCTATTATTACAGGTATAAAATGGAATCTCAGAGTTGTTTTGATTTGCATTTCTCTGATGGCTAAGGATGTTGATCATTTCCTTAAGTGTCATTCTTCCATTTTAGATTCCTCTGTTGAGAGTTCTCTGTTTAAGTCTGTACTCCATTTTGTTATTGGATTATTTGTTCTTTTGATGATCAATTTTTTTGAGTTCTTTGTATATTTTGGAGATCAGTCTTCTGTCTGTTGTGGGGTTGGTGAAGATCTTTTCCCATTCCTTAGGCTGCCGTTTGTCTTGTTGACCGTGTCATTTGTTTTAAAGAAGCTTTTCAGTTTCTGAAGGTCCCACAATGCCTGAATCTTTAAAGACACAAATAATCCATAATCTTTGTCAATGACATTTAAGATACTACTCCTACAATCTGCCAAATACAAAGCAAAAGAGGTTTAACAACGATTTTACCTGTAACTTCATATGACTAGGGCAGTTCTTTAAAAGGCAGTTATAAATATAGGATGAAAATACCAAGAAGAAAAGTAGCAAAATGTTAAGGGACTTAAAATACATGAAGAAATAGTGTACAAGTTATTTGCATATGTATTGAGAAATTGTAATAGGAATGATTGGACCCTCTGCAATAAAAATAAAATGTAATGAAAAGCAAGAATATAAATATTTCTGTTTTGTTGCAACCTCAGATGGAGTTCCACTTGTGCTCAGATGAGGGAAGTGCTAGGAGGCATCCGATCGTATCTATTTTGAAGAAGAGATGCTGTATGTTATAAAAATGTAACTCAAGTCAAATGAAACATAAATTTGGAACATTCATTTGGCTTGCAAATATCTGGTGTTTATAAATGATTGAGATTTTTAAAAAAGGACAATTTATTTGCATATGTCTTATTCATTCCTAGTTTAATTAATGTAAAGAATAAGATGAGAATAATAGAGAACAATCTTTTTCTTCTATTGTATCAGGTTTTCGCATTTTATATATGAAAAATATTAAAAATAACTACCATTTAAATCAGTAGGACATTTCGAATCTTGCAAAATACCCTGAGATGTTTTGTGAACTGCCAGTCTTTTTTTATTTTTATTTTTCCATTCAAAAATTTACACTTCCTCCCCTCCTCCCATTTCCCTCCTGCTCCCCCACTCACTGCCCCCCCTCCATCCAGTCCTAAGAGATGGAAGGGCACCCTGCCCTGTGGGAAGTCCAAGGCCCTCTCGACTACATCAAGGCCTAGGAAGCTGTGCCTCCAAATAGACTAGGGTCCCAAAAAGCCAGTACATGCAGTAGAAACAAGTCCCATGCTTTTATCAATGGCTTCTCAGTCAGCCCCCATTGTCAGCCACATTCAGAGAGTCTGGTTTGATCACATGCTAAATCAGTCCTAGTCCAGCTCCCATTAGAACCGGCACTCTGACTCAGCTAGTGGACCAACCCCTCGCGGTCCAGACTTCCTTGCTCATGTTCTCCCTCCTTCTGCTCTTCAACTGGACCCTGGGAGCTCAGTCCCTTGCTCTGAAGAGGGTCTCTGTCTCCATCTCGATATAATCATCAGTGTGATATTGGGGCAAGGCTAGTTCAGGCATCCTCTCCTGTGCAGCCCAAGGACCTAGCTGGGGACATCCCCATGGACACCTGGGATCCCCTCTAGAGCCAAGTCTTTTGCCAACCCTAAAATGGCTCCCTTAATGTAGATACCTTCTTCCCTGGTCCTATATCCGCCCTTCCTCTATCTCCATCTTCCCACTCCCCCAAGCTCTCCCCAGTCTTTCCCTTCTCCCTTCTCTCTCCCCCTTTTCCCATCCCCCAACCCCATTCCCACCCCTACCCCCACCCTCATGCTCCCAACTTTTGCCTGACAATCTTGTTTGCTTCCAATTCCCAGGAGGATCTATATATGTTTTTCTTTGTGTTCACCTTGTTATTTGGCTTCTCTAGGCTTGTGAACTATAGGTTTAATGTCCTTTGTTTATGGCTAGAGTCCACTAAAGAGTGACTACATACCATATTCATCTTTTGGGGTCTGGGTTATCTCATTCAGGATAGTGTTTTCTATTTCCATCCATTTGCATGCAAAATTCAAGATGTCATTGTTCTTTACCGCTGAATAGCCAGCCTTTACGAAATGAAATACCTGAACGTTTGGTCTATATATGTGCTTACATGAAGTATGTATGGGTATATGTGTGAATTTCATGTTAGCGGCACTCTGTGAGGAAAATCATCACTATAAAACCATCACAGAGTATACAAGCACCAACAAAAATGGCGTGGATCACCAGACACTTACATCAAATAGGTACCTGTCATAGTGTTGTGCGTAAGGATATGTTAAGAAAGAAAAAAAAGGATTAAATTAGCAATAAGAGGAACTAATGACAGAGATTTATAGTTAAGTCAGGTCTGTGAGACTTGTTCCAGCCAAAAGGGCATGTTGCTTATGATTTACAGCTACATACTAAGATGAAACAGTGTAATTTAAAATGGGGATAAGACATAGCTTATTAAACACAGTAGCAGCATAATCGATCACCATTCTCAAGCTTGGCAAGCTGCACATAACTCTGTGGAGCATACTTTCTACAGTTGTCAGGGTAGTAGGATTGCTTAGTCCAACACAATAACACACAATGAGAAATCTACTTGGTATATTATAGTGGATATAATTTATTAGATAATGGTTTTTGACTTTGTTATGTAATCTTTCTCTGTGTATATGGGAGTGTTGCTGTGTGGTGTATTTACTTTCTTTCTACTTTAATTTGAGATTATATTTTAATTACAACCTTTTTCTCTTCCCCTCTCTACCTCCAAAATCCCCCATGAATTCACTCTCCATTCTCCTTCAAATGTATGAGCTCGTTTTCACTAATTGTTATTGCATGAATAGCATATACGTATTTATATGTACATATATTCCTAACACAGCCTGTTCAGTTCTGAAACTGATGACCATATGCGTGTTATGAGGGATAATCATTGGCCCTGTAGAGCCAATTGGTGTTCTCTTCTCTGGAAAAGGCCACTTTTCCTTTTTTTCCAGTCTTTTTCAATTGCCTAAAGTTCTTTGTGTAGTGCTGAGATCTCATGGACTTTTCTCCATCCCTTTCTTTCACGTACACTGGTGTCAACCTTGCTCAGCCTATGTCCAGGTAACCATGTTGGTGACACTTCACTTACATTTTAGTGTATCTTTCCATGTGAGTATGTGTGTGTGTGTGTGTGTGTGTGTGTGTGTATTTGTGTGTAGGGGGGTTGTATACACTTGTGTGTGCATCTGTGTGGAGACCAGCAAATGACATCAGTGTCTTACTCTATCGTTCTATAACGTTATTTTTTAGACAAGGCCTCAGAAGAAGCCCAGACCTCACCTGTTTGATTAGACTCCCCAGTCAATGAGTCAGGGATCTTTTGTCTTAATTCCTTGGTTCTTTCAAAATAGCAGCAGTAAGGTTACAGACACACAGCACTGTGCCCAGTCTTTCACGTGAGTCCTTATGTTTGCCTGGTAGTCACATTCCCCCAGAAATCTATTGCATATTCTTATGGGACAGCCATTGTCCATGCCTTTGATCATTGACCTTTATTAAAACAAGACTATATTTACTTCATTTTAAAAATAATCTTGGATTTTTAAATAATTTCGTTTGAAAATAAACTCTCATATCTTATAAGTGAACTGATCTGACAATTTAGAGAAATTGACTTTAAATTCCTTATATATTTCAAAGTAAATTGACATCTACATATAATAAAAATAGAAAGAAGAGATAAATTAGGTAGAGAGGCCTGTATTCCCACTAATGACACATTGGTTTTTTTTCTTGAGTGAGTGTCTCATGATTGTGTTTGAGAGGTTATATGTGATTTTTCACTTCCTGTTAACCACATTATTATCTCTGTCAGAGGAAACAAAGATATTAAATGAAAAGCATTCATAACAATTGCCTTACATAGGAATTCTTATTGTAAATTGTGGATAGACTTGGGATAGTGTCTAGCATGGCTTGTCCTCTGCCCCCACTTTGTCAATCCGTGGCTCTCTGAACTGACTCCTAGATAAACTCCAGACTGTCCACAACAGATTCCCTGCTGAGAGACTCATCACAGACACCTGACTTTATCTGGATTTCCCATTAGCTTCTTTTCTCCTTACTTTATAGAACCCAGATAAATTTTTCTCACCCACTATCTTGCTAACTCTAAATTAAATCTTCAGTTACCTTTCTAGATCCAATTCTCATCTATTGATTTTCCAGCTATCTAGAGAAGACTCGGCCTCTTATTCTTTTCCTTTCTTATTTTACTTTTAACACTTTCTGAGGATCTCCTATTCATTCTACATATTGGAGAAAAGTGGACCGACTCATAGATGAGATGCCAGACAGCACCAACCAGGATTAGTGTTGAGGGAGCAGAATCTGGAGTTTTGGGTTAGAAGTTATATATAATCAAAATGCAGAAGAATTAAGTTTCATTACAGTCTTAAGTTCTCTGGGTCTTCTTTTCAATAATCTTTCCCTCTTGCTCATGTTCCTCTAACTGTATCTGTATTGTTTTCTCAAATTCTCAGACAATATAGAGAAAATAGGAATACTTAATTAGAACACATATTACCTATTAAAAATATTCACTATTCATCTTACAGTAAGGTCTGATGAAAACCCTGATGATTAGACTTAATAGCTCATGCACTTCTTAGTGCTAGTCTCTCATTGGAACTTATGTGGTAAGTTTTAGACAGGCAATTTACAAATATTCTTGGAAGCTAGCTTGCTTTCAGTTTTATTTCTGTATTATAACAATGACCTGGTTAAGTCTGCTTTTTAAATAAAACATAGAGTTGAATTTTTAATTGGAGTATATTCTGTGTATTTAATATTTAACTCAATAAAATAATAAATGAAAATCATTTCTAAATAGAAAGTTTTTTTTAATATTTGCTCTATGAATTTGTGGGTCTGTCTGTGTGTTTGCAAAGTGTATTACTTGGCTGATACACAACTTTTTGCATGCATGTGGAGGCTAAAAGTAGGAAGTGGATCTCTCTGAGCTGCAGTGACAGGTGTTTGTGGGACCCTGAGCTTGGTAAATGGCTGCTGGTATCCAAACTCCATCCTCTTGAATCTAAGGCCAGTACTTTTAGCCACAGATGATCTCTTAATCTGTAAGTTCTCTCTTTTTAAAATATCAATTTAGTAAATACTTGTTATTTATATTTGGAATCTCTCTGTGTCTCTCTCTGATTCTCCTCTGCCTCTGTTTGTCTGTCTTCTCTCTCTGTCTCTCTCTCTCTCTCTCTCTCTCTCTCTCTCTCTCTCTCTCTCTCTCTCGGTGTGTGTGTGCACGAGCGTGCGTGCACATATGCACATACACGAGCCATTGTCTTTATTGCTGCTGCCACATAGAACAGACTAACTGCAGTCCCAGGCTTCCTTTCCCTGTTTCCTATTTCTTTGCAGAAATACAGAGATTAGGGAGGCTACTGCCATGCCTGGTTTCATGTGGCCTTTTGAAGTCAGGTTTTTATGCTTGGATGTCAAGAATTTTACCAAAACTACCATACCTACAGCCAGCAGCTGGTGAGATTGTTTAATCATGACAAAAGTGATTTAACTGAAATATTATGGACACCGAGTTCCTTGAGTTCATCTGGTTCCAGGATAGTTAGAAGAATCATGTAGAAGTTACTCTCCTCTGTTGCTTTAAAGTTGTGTTTTTCATCCTTTTGGCCATGCCCCACTCACTTTTCCTTTGATGTTATGAAGCTGAGAAGCTGTTCCTTTAAAAGATTTCTTGAAAGTCCCGCAGTACAGAAAACTCACAGGTAAATATTCACACTTTTCAGAATGTACCATTTTGATTGTTCAGGAAATCATGAGAACATTGGGATATCTGCATTACAGAAGGGACCAGCTTCAGAGGCAGACGGATCTCTGTGAGTTCGAGACCAGCCTGGTCTACAGAGCTTGTTCCAGGACAGGCTCCAAAGCCACAGAGAAACCCTGTCTCGAAAAAAAAAAAAAAAAAAAAAAAAAAGAAGGGACCAGCTTAATATTAATGTGTTTCTGATACTTTCAAAACATACTCTGAGAGTGGCTGTTGCCACTCTCTGAACTTCATCATGCCACCCAAAGATGACAAGAAAAGAGATGCCAGAAAGTTGGCCCAAAAAGACAAAAACCAAGTAAATAAGCATAGTGGCAAGGCAAGGCAAGGCAAGGCAAGGCAAGGCAAGGCAAGGCAAGGCAAGGCAAGGCAAGGCAAGGCAAGGCA
>NW_004949159.1:1869137-1905977 GCF_000317375.1 Microtus ochrogaster
AAGGCAAGGCAAGGCAAGGCAAGGCAAGGCAAGGCAAGGCAAGGCAAGGCAAGGCAAGGCAAGGCAAGGCAAGGCAAGGCAAGAAAAAAAAAAAAGTTGTACAAAGGCAAAGTTCGGAATAAGCTCAACAATCTAGTCCTGTTTGACAAGGCTATGTCCGACAAATTCTGTAAGGAAGTTCTCAACTGTAAACTTATTACTCAAGCTTTGCTCTCCCAGAGACTGAAGATTCGCAGTTCTTTGGCCAGGGCAGCCCTTCAGGAGTTACTTAGTAAAGGGCTTATCAAGCTGGTTTCAAAGTATAGAGCCCAAGTAATTTATATCAAAAATACAAAGGGTGGAGATGCCCAGCTGCTGGTGAAGATGCATAAAGAGGTTCAATCAGCTGTATATTTGGAAAATATAAAACGTTATTAAATAAAAAATACCGCGATATAAACTATTTGTGTTTTCTTTAAAAGAACCAACAAGAGAGAAGTTCCCTGAGTGCACCTCTCTGCTGTTTAAACTTACGTCTATACATTTGTGTATATGCACATAGGTTTAAAACTAAATCTATTTTTGATTTGTTAAATATGGTCAGTTAAATTACTTGAGAGTAGTGAAGCAAATTTCACTGTCTGTATTTGATTTCCTCACAGAATTGTTCAAATCAAATCAAATGATCTTATGGTTATTAGATTTAATTTAATTCTATTATAACTTCTCCTTGGTAGAAAGCAGGGTTTCATGTTTCTTGACCTGAATTCCTGTACGTTGAGATTTAATTACTTTTATTTGGCACTTTCTTCCTTATAGTAGTAGGATATGCAGTGATCTCTAATTTGATGATTTATTGCAAATTTGAAGAAATGTCTTAACCAGCAAATGAGGTTTGACGTCCGGTTGTTGTGTGGACTAGCACAGCTCGAGCAGAAAGAAACCCTAATTCCAAACCTTGTCTTGTATTTAATAACCAATAAAATGATAGGTTGTGAATGAAACATAGTAAAAGTCAGCAAGTTCTCTGAATAGCAGTAGTTTTATCTCCTGAAATATCCACCCATCCCAAGTTTAAAACAACAAGTTTAATATTGTGAACTCTTTTGGGTGGATATATATATATTTGTTTAATTTTGAGACAGGGCATAGTACATGCTGGACTTGAAATCATGATAGTTCTCTTGCCTAAGCATCCTAAACATGGAAATTAAAATTTTAAGAAATCACCCTTGCCTTAATTCTTCACAGTTCTCTTAGTAAAAATAACTTTACTAGTTTGTAATGAATAAATATACAGAAAATACAGAAATATCAAGAAGTATTAACTTGAGGAAAGACAAGAACAGGACAATATACTTGTGACTTAATCAAATCAAGGTGATTCAATAAAAATGAAAATAAAACAACATTGATTACATGAGGCATTCAATCACAGATGTTCATAAACTCACAGAAATAATATGTTAGCTAAGATGACCCACAAGGAGGAACAAATATAATGGCTATCCTGTCTCATATGCAGAGTCTAGGTTTCAATGCTTATATGTGTGGATATGTGGATATAGGGGTGTGGATATGTGGATATAAGGGTGTGGCTATGTGGATATAAGGGTGTGGATATGTGGATATAAGGGTGTGGATATGTGGATATAAGTGTGGACAGAGGATATGAGGTTAGAACCGTATCCGAGACACAAGAGAAAGAGATGTCTAAAAAGATGGAGAGGGTAATGGGACACATGTCACATGAGCAACATGGGGGCTACTGTAGGAAGAAAGCTACAGGGAAATCAGAAGGATGATGAGGCAGAAGAGATGATAGGAGACTGGACAAAAATAAATGTTTTGATACGCCATAATGAAAGATAATATTCTGTATTGTGATTTAAAAATGCAAATACAAAAGAAATATGCTGGAGTTTAATAAATATACATATATATTTAATTTCAAAAAGTGTTTAGGATACAGGGGTTCTTTATAATCTTTGTAATTGCAATTCATTATGATAAAGGAGCTTTTCTTGTGATAGAAATTTATGAAATACGTGAAACTGGTTTGCTTTTATTGTTTATTATTTCCCTATGAAATCCTTTTAACAACAACAACAAAAAGACCTCTAGATATTTTAAACCCGTTTTTAGAATCCCATGCATACATTTTTAACACTTTTCAAAGGGAATATGTAAACTGTGATTCTCCCTCTGAGCAGTGAAATTAATGATTAGCAGGCTGCATTTCAACAGACCATTTACCTTCCGTTGTCATAAATATTAGCTGTCTGACAGGACCCGATTAACAGGTCCCCAGGAGACTAATTGCTGGAAAGCCTTCCAGAGGCTTTTACAACCAGAATCATAAAAAGAAAGAACGGAGAGCACTGGCTAGCTCCTGACAGCCTGTGAAGGAACTTCACATTTCAGGCTCTTGAGAGCTGGGCTGTGGTAGCACTCTCCTGACAGATCAGTTTACCTCTTAGTTGTCATACAAAGAGGGAGAGTTGTAAGCTGTCAAACACATCAGGGAGAGAGAGGGATTGCTAGAGCCTTGCCGTGTAGTCGGGGGCATCCTGTCTATTGGGTTTTGTGAAATAGTTATGTTAACATGTTGGAGAATACAGCAGCGATTGACTTCCTACTTTTAAGGGGTATTTCTTCCAAGTTATTCCACTTCCGGCAGGGCAAAATTAAGCTATATATTGTCTCTTGTTCTCTAGAATATTAAAGAATGTAGCAACTTTGGATTTGAAAAAAGATACAACTTTTATAGTGCCAATTATTTCCCATTGCTTCTTTCTCCATAGAGACCATTGAGCGAGAGCTCTGCGTCTCCTTTTGTTGTCTGTTGTGAGCAGTCATTCATTCTCTCTCTTAGAAGTCATTTCCTTCCCACTGAGATGTATTGGAACCGTGTAAAATTTCATAAAACAGTTTCCGGAATTTGTCGTTTTTACTCTCTTTGTGTCTTTAGTTATGCTAATATGCCAGTTATTGGATGAAAATCATGACAGAAAACATTCATTTTCTGTTGCCTTCAATTCTGTGAATCTCTGAATAGTTTCCCGACACATCTCAAGTGCATCTAATTTCCGTATCCCTGTTTGTACTCTCAGGATGATGTAATCCACGTTTGGGATATGTGCTTGAACTTATTTACTTACTGGTTATTTGAGACAGCATTACACTGTGTGACTCTGGCTAGCACAATGCTCCTGAATAGTTAGGACTTGAAGCTATGAATCTTCAAGTTGTACCAAAATTTTTGAATTTTACTTTAAACTCTAAAGCTCAGGTGCTCAAGAAATACATTTTCAAAGCCACATTTACACTTATAAGAAAGCTATTAGACTATTATCATATATACATATAATTCCTATCTAATGGCCTACTTATTCTTATATTTGAAGTTGGATTTCATTCCTGCATCAACTCAGTCATAAACTGTTGGTTGAATAGATTATGGTTTAATTTCTTTATTAAGATAGTATATCAAAAAGGAATGAGTTGCTGTAATGACATTTTCCCATAGATTAGAGGGTGAAGAGCTGATACAACTTCAACAAAACTTCAGCTGATAAACTAAAAGTGGGACACAACACCACCGTCACCATCAGTAGATCTCATTCATAAACTGCAGGATTCAGTTTAACTAATACTAAAATTATATCTATCATAATAAATAAAATACTAATAAATTTAATCAATATGTTAGTATATTCAATTGAATGGATTTTGTATTTACTTTGAAATATGAAATATGGAAACAGCACGATATTTGTATTTTCTTTTAAAAGTGTAAATGGTCAATAAGGATAAAAATAAGCTATTATTTATACTACAAGGGACATCTATTGATAGATACCTTCCCAGTTTTATTTTTCATAATAGTTTTGTATTTTCTCCTCCTGGGAACTTCGTGTGTGGACTTTAAACATATTTAGATTTGAATTTAAAAATTATTCTCACATTTAAAAGCTCATGTGGCAAGCAAGAGTCAGCTTTTGTTTAGCATTTGCCATAATGTGACAGGCAGAGAATTAATAGGAGATCATGATTTCATCTAGTCTTGGTGCGGTGTTCCCTGTAATTCCTTCCTCTTCCAAGAAAGCAGTGGTAAGAGTCCCATCCCAAGAGCACTGTGCCATTGTGTACAAATGAAAGACACAGCCTGCAGTAATGTCTAGAATATATTATATCCTTGAAATATGGCACAAGATTTTATTATTGCTAGTTTTCATGTGTGCATGTGGAGGCAATAAGATTATATCAGTAGTCCTATTAGATGGTTTTACACAGTTATTTACTGAGGTGAGGTCTTTTACATAACCAGACTTTGCTCTGTTCAGCCTGTCTAGCAAGGCAACTGAACCTTATGGATCCAGTCCTCCTGAGCTCAGTAGGACTGCCAGGATGCCGCTGCCTTTATGTGGATGCTGAGGATCCACACTCCAATCTCGAGTCTTGTATTATCTTACCAGTTTTTGATTAATTATTTTCATTTTGTTTATTGGTATTTTCTCTACTTGTATCCATGTACCAAGTGTGTAGGGTGCCCATGGAGACCAGATGGGTGTGACCAGAAAATTACAGTCTCTACACGACTGGAGTTACAGACATTAAGAGCTGGATGTGGGTGCTGGAAATTGAACCCAGATCCTCTAGAGTAGTGGTTCTCAACCTTCTTAATGCTGGGATCCTTTAATATAGGTCCTTGTATTGCAATGACCCCCCCAACCATAAAATTATTTCATTGCTATTTCATAACTGTAATTTTGCTTCTGTTATAAATTATAATGTAAATATATGAGATGCAGAATATCTGATATTGAGCCACAGGTTGAGAAATGCTGCCCTAAATAAAAGAAGAGCTCTGGACTCTTAACCATTCTGCCATTCCTTCAGCACTAGCAGACCTGAACGTTTACTTTTTTTGAGGAGGGTTTTTTTTTTCTGTCTGTCTGTCTTTCTCTGTCTCTGTCTCTCTTTTTAGCTCCTTCTTTCCCTTTTTGAGACAGGTTATTGTGTATCTCAAGCTAACTTTGAAACCACCGTCTAGCTGAACATTACGTTAAATTCCCAAACCTCATGTTTCCACCTCCCCAGTTTACTGTTGTCCTTCATTACCCCAACATCCCCAGTTTCTTATTAATTCACCACAAAGTGTTAGTGAGCTCTGCACTGGGAAGACCAATTGCAAGGTTAGTGTTGAAGGTTTAAATGAAGCATGTTTAGAAATGCTTAAAGTAATGCCCAATTTAAGAAATTTTTCTTTCCTCCTGAGAGTAGTCTGGATTCAACTATTAAAAAGAAAGAACAATCAGTTAAAAGAAAATATAGAAATTTAAAATAAAAGGTTTATATGCCATGGGAGCCTTTTGAAAACAAGACCTAGATGAAGGTTAATATTCAGGGGGATGCCTATATATCTGTCTTTGGATTCACCTTCTTATTTAGCTTCTCTAGGATTGCAAATTATAAGCTCACTGTCCTTTAATTATGGCTAGAAACCAAATATGAGTGAGTACATCCCATGTTCCTCTTTTTGGGTCTGGCTTACCTCACTCAGGATAGTGTTTTCTATTTCCATCCATTTGTATGCAAACTTCAAGAAGTTCTTGTTTTTTACTGCTGAGTAGTACTCTAATATGTATATATTCCATACTTTCTTCATCCGTTCTTCTACTGAAGGGCATCTAGGTTGTTTCCAGGTTCTGGCTATTACAAACAATGCTGCTATGAACATAGTTGAGCATATACTTTTGTTGTATGATAGGGCCTCTCTTGGGTATATTCCCAAGAGTGGTATTGCTGGGTCCAGGGGTAGGTTGATCCCGAATTTCCTGAGGAACCGCCACACTGCTTTCCAGAGTGGTTGCACAAGTTTGCATTCCCACCAGCAATGGATGAGTGTACCCCTTTCTCCACACCCTCTCCAGAGACAGAGACCCAAATTGGAGCACCGGACAGAAATCTCAAGGTCCAAATCAGGAGCAGAAGGAGGGGGAGCACAAGCAAGGAACTCAGGACCGCGAGGGGTACACCCACATTCTGAGACAATGGGGATGTTCTTTCGGGAATTCACCAAGGCCAGCTGGCCCGAGTCTGAAAAAGCATGGGATAAAACCGGACTTGCTGAACATAGCGGACAATGAGGACTACAGAGAACTCAAGAACAAGGGCAATGGGTTTTTGACCCTACTGCACGTGCTGGCTTTGGGGGGGCCTGGGCGGTTTGGATGCTCAACTCACTAAACCTGGATGGAGGTGGGCGGTCCTTGGACTTCCCACAGGTCAGGGAACCCTGATGGCTCTTCAAGCTGATGAGGGAGAGGGACTTAATCGGGGGAGGGGGAGGGAAATGGGAGGCGGTGGCGGGGAGGAGGCAGAAATCCTCAATAAATAAATAAATTAAAAAAAAGAAAACTAATAAATGAAAGTAAGCACCTAGAAAAAAAAAAAGAAAGAAAGAAAACAAGACCTAGATGATGCTTGGAAATCCGTGTGTTCTTTATGCTTGGTGTGATTTAAAACATAGATCAGCCCAGACATGTTTGGGTGGGCTAAGATTGTTAATGGTGACTGGTGTTTGAGGGGAACTACCAAGCATACTTTCACAGGTGCTCTCCTTCTTAAACAAGTATGTTTATTTGTATCTGTACTTTGGGATATCCCTTCCTTGCAAGATATAAGGAGGAGGCTCCTTAGTGAGCAAGACACAAACACGGAAGTTGCATGAGGAAAAATGAGCCAGGCCTCACTAATTCTGTTTTCTCAAATGTCATTGGGACAGATTTCCTTAAATTAGTGAGTCCTGAGGCCTATCACAAATGTCAGTTATTATGGTAATTGTCTTCATATTGCATTCTAAGGACAATAAGTAGTTTTCCAAATGTTCTTAGCAACGATGTGAGATTCTCATTATGCTTTTAGGTAGATAATTTGAATGTTGGCTAGGTTAAACAGTTTACCTCAGGTTAGAGGGCAGTCAGGCATAGCATAGGTTTCTGGCTTAACCCTTGTTCCTGACAGGTCCCAGGATTTTGGTAATGAATTGCATCATGGTTTAATATTTATGTTTAACTAAAATATCTGCTTTTTAAAGTTCATCTTTAATTTAATATAAAATGGTTTTTTGCTTGTTAATTTGTTCATCCTTACATCATTGTGTAGTGATATCCATTTCACCTTTATTCAATCTACAATAGGGAAAACACAAACAAACAACATAAAGGAGTCCTAGTGATCTGTGACCTTAATCACATCTCTTAAAATGTCTTAAATGATTGCTAATGTAAATACTTGTAATGTAAATTCAGTTTTAATAGTTAAACATTATGTACACTTAGGATGATTCACTCTCTTTTTCCCACACCATGGCAATGAAATGCTGCTTATTAAGCTATTAAAAGCTATAATATTCCTAAACTGTGATTCATAAATATTACACATCACATTCTGAAAGAAAGTCACCCAAGAGTTGGTTCAGCATCTCAGAAATTCCGCAAGGCTGTTTACTCAGTTCAAGATGGAATAGTATCTGACAAAGGGAGTGGTCCCTTGAGTGCAATAACAAACTCTGACCAAACTGCACAGCACAGAGAATGAAAACAAGGTATGTGATACATTGCTGCTGACAAGCTGGTGACACCAAACTGCATTCCTTAAAAAACTGAAAGTTCCGTGAGGGAAATATTCACTGGAACAGCTTACCTGAGCTAATGGAAGCTCACTGACTCCAGACTGACAGCTGGTGAGCCAGCAAGGGGACAAACAAGGCCCTCTGAATGTGAGTGACAGTCAGATGGCTGGGCCAGTCTGTGGGGTCACTGGCAATGGGACCAGGTTTTATCCCTACTGCTTGTATTGGATTTTTAGAGCCCATTCTCTCTGGAGGGATACCTTCCTTAGCCTGGATATAAGGTGGAGAGCCTTGGTCAGGTCTCAGACTGATATGCCACACTTTATTGTCTCCTCATGGAAAGTCTTACCCTCTGAGGAGTAGATGGGGGTCCAGTGGGGGAAGGTGGAGGGAGCAGAAGGAGTAAGGGAGGAGGAACTGGGATTAGCATGTAAAATTAGAAAAGTGAAAGTACATTCAAGGTCATTGCCATGCTTGATAAGTTAACATCTTTGTCAACCACTGGAAACTGTTTATAAGCAACAGTGTTGAAAACCATCAGCGACCTTTCTTGAAGGTATGATGTTTTAATACAGATAGGCTTAGGACTAAATTAATTTTAAAGAAAATTATTAGTTTAAATGAATTCTCATTTCCCTAACATCATCACAAATCTCAAATGCAAAAAAAAAAAATGCAACTAAGATTGGAGAGTATGATTTCCTGGTCTTTCCTTAGCTTCCGACAAGGATTGAGGTGATCAGACCTCAAAGTTACTGTACTGCTTGGTGTACATATCTCAGTCCTTAAATCCCATAGAAATACATTTTGCAAGTCTATCCTTAATATTTAAAACTATTTTATTTTCATCATAGAATTTCCATGGGGCTGATTGATTACAGAAATGATAATTTTTAATTCCATTTTTATTGAGTTCCAATAGGGTAGGGACAGTTTTTGAACTGATCACAACAGATTTGTGAGAAACATGAATAAACAGCCTTTTATTTGTGTCACTTTCCTTCACATGATGTATTTCTTCTGCTCGTCTTTTAAAACTGAGGATAGGAGCTTACAACTCAAATACATGTTAAGAATAATAGACAGATACTGCCTCCTTTCCCTGATCTTTCTCAGGTGGAGAAGAAACTCGGCTTTCTAGTTCTTGCAGTGTATTCAGGTTAAATTTATGGTTTCTTTTGGCGCCTCTGTTTGATCATGGACGTCCACACTGATCCTACCAGACAATAGGCCTTGAGTGAATGACTCATTACTTGTTCTGAGATTTACGGTTGAGATTGAACAAAAAATATATAGTATAATATGTATATGATAGATACTATATGTGCATAGTGTGTAAATATGTGTATTTATGTGTGTGATAGCAAAAGAGAAATGGAGAAGGCAATGGAGAGAGGAAAGGAAAAAAGAATTAGAGAAAGGAAGGAAAAGTGGGGAGGGAAAAATGATAGAGAATAGAGAGAAAAGAGGAGATAGAGAGAGGTCAATTTGTTTACTTATGGATGAATTCTTAGATGAATTACTGTTAACACATTTAATAAAATATTAAGAATTTTACTAAAACCAAAGGTATCCAAATATAATAAGACAAAAATCTGTGGTATTGTTTTGTTTTGTTTTGGTTTGGTTTGGTGTTTAGTTTTTGTTTTTTGATGGCAAGGTGTGTAACAGCTGTGTAACAGTAATAGCTATCCAGGAATTCAGTATGTAGACTATACTGGCCTCGAACTCATAGATACGTCTGACTGTGGCCCCTGAGTGCGAAGATTAAAAGTGTGCCCCACCGCTGCCCAACCTGTGATATCATTTTACATATGATTTTTAAGACTGAGAAATTAGCTTGTGAGATGTATGATAGAAAATTATCACTAAAATAGGCATGTAGAAAGAATGCAAAGAAAGGACAAGTTAGAAGTAACAACACAGGTTCAGTTTTCCTTCCTAATCTCTGGCTAGGTAATTAACACTGTGTACTGGGTTCATCCTACGGAGATGCCCTTTACATTCCCTCAGCTGAGCTTTGAGTATCTTTTTCTTTAAGTGTAACTTACAAATGTGTTTCTTGAACTCTTTCATATTAAAAAAAATAGTCACAGTTCTGTCATTACATGAAGATTTTACTAGGCTTCTACTGAAACTACATTTGTTTATACTTTCTCCACTTCAGGCAATTTGGAGTTGGCCATTATCACTGAATAGTGTTACCCATCATAGACATATTTCTAGTTAATGACTGTAAACATAAAAGCACTGCTTTGTGCTTTGATCTTAAGTAGCATTCCAAATCTCTTGCTACACTGACATACAGGTCAAACATGTTCATAATACATCAGTCAGTTTGATGATACAAAGTTGAAATATCACACTGTTTGTCCTGACTCTGGACATTTAGGTTGACAGTGCTTTACGATAAAATCTATGACAATAAAATAATACCCCAGTGTCTTCATTACACAAAACAATGGCCACCACCTGCGTGAGACTTCTAAGTAACAGAAATGTGCCTAGTATGATTAAGAATTTGCATGTTTAAAATTTAATTATACTGAGTTTATATATCATTGATTATCAAGTTCAAAACATCTCCACTGGTGGGTGGAATAACACAGGTTAGAAGGTAGTCCCCTCTGATTGGTATGATCTAGTTAATTCATGAGCCTGCATGCTTTAGGTTGATGCCAAATTTATTCTTTATTACTTGGCCTGGTTTTTCCATTGATCCCTACTTGGTGTTTGAAGATCTGATTGCTGTCATGAGGGCAGTTTCGTAGACCTGGCAGAATCTCAGCTTAGACAGTATAAAGGATTTTTGTACTTCAATCCAAATAGATGCATACTTGCTAACCCTGTGTGAGCTGGTAGCCATAGACAAGATACCCAATATCTTTAAACATTATGTTCATCATTTATCAAATTAGTATGATACATTTGATTTCATTGTATAATTAGAATTAAATTAATTAAATTAAAACTGAAATAATTAAATACCTTTAAAGAGCTTCACATAGTATCTAACACTGTTGGCAATAACTAAATGGTAGATACTCTGGACATTATTTATAAATAGGGTATTTTTTACAATATTGAAATAGGTTTTTACTTTATTCTGATGTTAAAAAAATCTGATAGACAATACAGTTTTCTGCACACAGAAGATTTTTTTGGTTTAACTCCATATTTGCAATATTTTTAAAACATATTTTGAAAGATTTGAGAGTAACTATGTTAAAAAAATATTAAATTATTATATTTTGTTAGCAATCTTGTTTAATTTTATACTACTTCCTATTTATTAAGAGAGGGTTTATCTTAGTAGAAAAAACATGTCTTCAGCTAACGATACTGCTCATGACTATATTCTATTTAAATTTAAATGACACATTGATTAGAAAACTAGCTTCAATTTAAGTTTAATCCAAGTTTAAATCATTTTAAAGTGGTCAAAGGATGTTCTCATCACGTATACTCATTAGGTGTATGTTACTGAACAGTCAGGGAAATCAGAGCTTAATTAATCTGCCTAAATGTCTTGGATAGCTGGACTTTCCACAGGTAATAATTTGAGAGATTACCCTATGATTCATTTTTATGTGTATAATATTAGCACCAATCATATTCTAGAATGTTCCTGTCTTTACACATTTGCTGCTGTTTTCATTCATGTATAGTTCATGGTAGATAGATAGATAGATAGATAGATAGATAGATAGATAGATAGATAGATAGATAGATAGATAGATTTATTAGTGGGATAAATTATCAGTGTACATATATAAATAAAGAATTTATTAGTTTATGGATTATTTACTTTAAAAATATATTCTACTTTATTGGTCAACTTATGACATATTTTAAAAATCATCCCTTAATGATTGCTTGCCTTAAGAAAATGAGCGCTGTTATATTCTACAGTGGTTAGATATTTATTCAGAATTTTTGTATCTCATGAAGATTTTACTTTTGATTATCTACTCACTCATGGTACAAAAGTATTAAGATTTTAATGAAAAATATATCTCTGTTAGATATCATCTCATCACTGTAACAAAACATCTGAGATTTAATTTTTTAATTTTTAAATATTTTTAGTTCTGATGTCATAGTATTTTTAAAAAATAATTTTCTCATCTTTGAGCTTTAAATATAACTACCTGTTTCCCTTTCCCTTTCTTTTCCTCCCTTCAAACGTTCCCATATACCCCTACCCTTCCTAATCATTTTTCAAATTCATGGACTCTTTTACATTAGTTTTTATGTAAGTGTACATGTATGTGAATCTGTAAATATCTATACTCTTCAACACATAAAAACACAAACTTCTCAGTCTGTATAATATCCAAAGCTATGAGCCCCATGTGTCTGTTTACAAAGAGCAACCTTCTGTCCTAGCATCAGCTTGTATTGGCCCCTTTGGCCAACAACTTAAAGGAATGTATCCCAGTCCTGGCATTGAAATCCATGCCTGATTACAAAATCCATAGCCAGTTAATACTCCATATCCTCCATCACTAGTAGTCCTCACTGGGGTCACCTTCAAAGAGTCCAGGAAGATTGCACTGTAACAGATTTCTACACCAACCCCCCAATACTCCCCAATCCCAGCTATCTCTCCTAGCATTCTCTTTCTCCCTCCCCAATCCTTCCTGCTCTCATCCCCACCCACCTCATTCAACTCATAAAATCTATTATATTTTCCTTTCTATGGGATATCCATGCATCCTTGCTAGAGTCCTTCTCTTTATCTAACTCTCCGGGATGATAGCTTGAAGATTGATTATCATTTATCAGGGGGTTTATATCTACTTATAAGTGAATACATAGCATATTTATCTTTTTGGGTCTTTGTTACCTCATTCGGGATTTTTTTTTCTAATTGCATCCATTTGCCTGCAATTTTCATGATGTCATTATTTCTAGCAATGGAGTAACACTCCATTGTGTAAATATACCACATTTTCTTTATCCATTATTCATGGAGATATATCTGGGTTGCTTCCAGTTTCTATCTAGTATGAATAAAGCCATAATGAACATAATTTAGCAAGTGTCCTTTTAGTAAAATGGAACGTCCTTTGGATATATGTCTAAGAGTGATATAGTTGGATTATGAAGTAGACCGATTCCCAATTTCATGAGGAACTGCCATATTCATTTCCATGGTGGCCCTACAAGTTTGTACTCCTGACAGCAAAGGAGAAGTGTTCCTCTTGCTTCACATCCTCTCCAGCATTAGCTGTCACTTGTGTTTTTGATCCTAACCTTTCTGACAGGCACAAGATGGAATCTAAAAGTAGTTTTATATGCATTTCCATGATGTCTAAGACGTTGAACATTTATTTTTCTTTCTCAGACATTTCAGAATCCTTTATTGGGATTCTTTGTTTAGACCTGTACTTCATTTTTACTTAGATTACATTTTTGTAAATATCTAGTATCTGAGTTCTTTATATATTTTGTATATTAGCCCGGTATTAGATGTGGAGTTAGCAAAATCTTTTTCACATTCTATAGGCTGTCATTTTGTCCTATTGACAGTGACCTTTGCCTTACAGAAGGCTTTTCAATTTCATGAGGTCCCATTTATTGATTATTGTTAGTGGCTGTGCTATCAGTGTTCTGCTCAGAAATGTTGCCTCCTGTCCTAATTTGTTCAAGACTAGCCACCATTCTCTCTTCTATAAAGTTTAGTGTGTCTGGCTTTCTCTTGAGGTCTTTGATCAACTTTTTTTTGAGTTTTGAGCAGGGTTATAAATATGGATCTATTTGCGTTCTTCTAAATACAGATACCCAGTTTGACCATCACCATCTGTTAAAGTTTTTTTTCCCAGTGTGTATTTCTGTCTTCTTTATCAAAATTAGGTGCTTGCAGGTGGATTTACTTCCTGGTCTTCAATTTTATTCCAATGACCAGCTTGTCTATTTTATTTCAATACCATGTGATTATCATTAGCACATCTCTGTTGTCCAATGTGCAATCAGGGATGGTGACACCTAGCAGTTCTTTTATTTTTCAGAATTTTTTAGCTATTCTGTTTTTGTTTTTGTTGTTGTTAGTTTGTTTTTTTTCCATATGAATCTGAGTATTGTACTTCAAGGTCAATATAATTGTGTTGGAATTTTAGTGGTGGTTATGTTTAATTTGAAGATTGGTAGGATGACTATTTTTACTATTAATTCTTCCCATTCATGAGCATGAGAAAAATTTTAATTTTCTGAAATTTGTTTTTAAATTTCCTTTTGAAAAAGCAAAGCTTTTATCATACAAGTCTTTCTCTTGCTTGGTTAGAGTTACCCCAAGCTACTTGATATTATTTGTGACTATTGGAAAGGGCTTGTTTCCTGATTTCTTTCTCAATTTGCTTCTCATTTGATTATAGGAGATGTACAGACGCTTTAAAGTTATCCTTTATCAAGCTACTTTGTTTGAAAGTGTTCAAAGGATTTTTCCCCTTACACTGTTCCTACTATTCCTTCCAATTATATTCCTTTTCAACAGTTCTCATTTCTGTCAATTCCTGGAAAACAAAATTTTCTTAGAAAATGTTTATGTATTACTATATATCTATCTATATCTATATATCTTTTTCATCAAAGTATTATCTATTAGCTCATTTTTTTCTTCCCAAATCCTGTAATACTTGAATCATACTCTCATGAACACTGAAAGTATCATATGTCAGGGACTGATTTACTGATGAATAATGACTTTCCCTCTTGAGATATCCAATAACTTTTCAGGTATGTGTAAGGTTTCATATGCCCTCCTTTCATTCTTGGAGGAACTTTGGCTGGCTTGATCTGGTGTTGGTCTTGTGATCTTGTACAAGCAGTCAGAATTGCTGTCAGTTCTTGTGTGTGCACTGGCTCTATAACTACTCACACAGTGACAACATTAAATGGGCTCAGTGTTTTTTTTTTTTCTTTCTTTCCGAATACAAGAAACTTGGAAGAAGAAGAGGTGGGAAGTGTAGCTAGCTGGAATGGTAGGGAAGAGTGGGGGCAGTTTTGAATAAAACATATTGTAGATCTGGATAGAGCTTTCAAGCAATAAATAAAAATGTCATGTTCCAGTAAGTTTCCCAAAGCAGCCATGCTTCTAACACATGTTTTTCTTTTTAAAAGACAAATTTTAGAAAGTTAATTTATATGAACGAATGTTTACCTACTTGCATATCTCTGCACAGTGTGTCTGCCTGGCCACACACACAGAGGCCAGAAGAAAGCTTCAGATCCCCTGGAACTGGAGTAACAGATGAATGTGAGTCACTACATGCATGCTGGGAATTAAACCTGGATTCTCTGGAAGATTAGCCAGTACTTTTGACTACTAAATCATCTCTCCAGCTTCCTAATACATCTTTATACTGCACATAATAGTCTTTCATTGCCCAAACCATGACAGTATTTTAGGACATCAAACTCATTAAGAAAACAAGTAAAAATCTTTATCTAGTAATTATTGGCAACAATTTTTGAATATCCAATACATATCTATTACTTTTTTAAATAAAAGTTACTATATAAATAAAGAACACCATACCTAATAGTTGTGAAGCCATTATTGCTACTAGGTACTCTCTTCGGACTATCCCATTTCATCCTCCGTAATGTCAGGGAAGTGAATGATTTGAAGTTAAAGAAGTTAAGAAAACTGGATAGCAAGGTAGGTATGTGACTGTGGTAAGATTCCAACTTAAATCTTCCTGAGGAACTCAACTTTCCATGTATGCAAGTAAGAATGCAGGATTATTTCAATAATTCTGGGACTCATGCTTTAGCAATAATATTTAATATATGTTTAGCATCACAGAAATCCTACCATATTTCTTTCATTACAGCACACCAAATAAGGGAAACAGAACACAGCAGGGCAGCAGTGTCCTGTGGCTCAAATGGCAATGGAACCACTGGTGGATATAAACCCTAGAAGCGTTTAGATTACATTTAAAATCTTTTTTGACAAGTTAACATATTAAGTTATATATAATTCAATTTCCACTAATAGCAATAAATACAACTAGCCTTGCAAAATATACCTGAGACATGAAGTATGTCACTTATAGCATCATATTTATATATTTTTGGTTGCTATTCCACTTGTGGAGATGAGGTAACTAATTGTGTGAAATGGAATGTGTTTTCACAAAACAACCCCTCTCTATAGCGGCAAGAAATTTTTAGGGAAAAATAAATCAGTTAAGTAAAAACATATTCAACATGATTTAAAAGACATGCCCACCCTGTTTACTCAGGGCTTAGGAAAATTATCAA
The DNA here is from genome assembly GCF_000317375.1 of Microtus ochrogaster. NCBI lineage: Eukaryota > Metazoa > Chordata > Mammalia > Rodentia > Cricetidae > Microtus > Microtus ochrogaster. Next base: position 1,885,027 of record NW_004949159.1, read on the forward strand.
AGGGTAGAAGATACTTTTGCAGCATGGAAGAATGAGTAAATTGAGAATTATGATAAAATACACATGATATAGAATAAAAATTCTTTACAAAGAGCTTCTCACCAAAAGTAGTTATTGGTTTCTTCGTTTCAGGGACTAGAGTTCTTTTTAAATTTCATATCCATTTTTATTACTCAGAGAAGTTAATTAAAATTTCCTTTGTATAAGAAAGAAATCCAAAATATTATTGAGTTCTGAATGAAACATGCTATTCAGTACACTGTAATTATTTTTGATGCATGTTGCTTCTTGAAATGATGTTCTGATTTTTTTTAACTTTTCAAAACACAGTTTTACCTTGTTTACTTTGTCTAGTAAATTATTTTTAATTTTTGACAATTTAATGAAATTAATTTAATCAGTTTCATGTTCAATGATGAAAATTTATTAAAAGAAAAATATAATATACTAAATGTTCTCAAATATGAACTAAAATATACATATGTCCTTAGGTCCTTTTTTCCTAAATGACAGGCATCAGTATAAATGGATTATGTTACCCAATGCTTATACATGCACAGGAAGCCTTGGGTGAAGGGAATCTTGTCTATTGTGCTCATTTTCATTGTGACAAAAGATATAATCAGAAATAGGCTAATAATTAGACATGATTGGGTTAATGAACTAGATATGCAATTTCATGAGGCTTCAACTATATGGCTCATAAACTTTGAAGAACTAGGATATATTAAATTAGTCCTTTACAAAAGAGTTTCCCATTGTTCCATTGCAGATATATTGCCAGGAACTCTACCATGGAGAATTGCCCTATTCATTTTAGGACTCTTGATAGCATCTATGATTTCTATTTTTGCATCAGGCTTCTTCTAAAATCTCAATTCATGAAAACAAAAAAAAATATCTTCAACAATTCTAACTGCTTTCTCAAAGACACAGCAGTGGCAAGAGGAAGAGCTAAAAGTGATGATATAGGAAATGAGGCCATACGTGCAACACTCCACTACACCGATGTTGTCTTCTGATTCCCACGCTGGCTTTCACATCAGCACATGTTGCTCTATCTTGGGTCTTGACAGTTGAACCTTCTGTTTATTTAGTAAACTTTCTCCCCTCCCGTAGTGTCTCATAAACCATATTTACCTTTCCTCAGATCACCTGGACATCTCATCTCAACTTACTATCTTGGTTCCTTTTCCTTATTTGCCCTTGAATTAAGGTAACACACAGTACAATTTATTGCATTGTTTTTAAATCTCTCTCTCTCCCTCTCTCTCCCTCTCTCTCCCTCTCTCTCTCTCTCTCTCTCTCTCTCTCTGTACTTGTCATCTATCTACCCCCCCACCTCTCTCTCTCTTTCTCTCCTCTCTCTATTGGGATGTGGTTGTATGTGTGCCAACGTACTTGTGTGGAGATCAGAGGACAACTTTAAGTGTTGTGATATGTCTCTCATGTGAGTCACAGGGATCAAACTTTTGCTTAGCTATAACCACCTTTAATTGTGTGATAGGCATCTCAAAGTCAGTATATCCAGGCTTCTCTTCTATCACTTTTTTAGTCTTCAATCTAATAACCATGAAATATATTTTTTGATTGCTCATTGAAAAGCAAATCAAACTTGAAATCTCTCTTGACACTTTCATAAGCACAATTTTCATTTCTGTAGTGAAACTGCTGAATTCAAGTAACTACACAGTTTGACTAGAAAGAAAGACATATAATCAAAGAAAAATATCATTTTGTTAATAGTAAAAAAACTGGATATGTTTATATATTATATATCCTATTACATATACTTTAGTGATTAAATACACCATACATACTCATACATAAGGTTTAATTTTTATTACATGTGTAAAGATCTTAACAATACCTCAGCCGTGGCAGAATAGTCCAATGGCCATTTCTGAAGAAACAATCTAGGTTAAAATGTTTATTTTTAAAAGGAGGTTAATGTGTATGTGTGTTATGGCTTTTTTTTTGGATCATTTATGTGACTGCATTCTTGCTGGCAGAATCAATAACAGACACATGGAACCACAGGAAAAATAGGATGAACATACTATACATCTCGAGTTTTCTGTTTTTTTAATAGAGCTATCAATAGCCAGATAGTGCTTTACCCCAGAGACATTACTAGTATTTAAAATGGCACATGTTATAAAATAGCCAAATTCAGTCATTATAAACTCTAAAAACAATGGCAGCTGTCACTTATAAGATATAATCAATTATATTACACTTCCCCAAATTAGAGGAGAAAAACATGGCTTTCAGTAAATAAACAAGACTAAATTAAGCCCCACCCTAAGCTTTGGTAGTCTTCTTTCATAGTTTATGGGTTGTTATTTTGGATGGGAGGAGGCTCTTTACTGAGCTAAAATCTTACTCTTTTAAATCCAATAATCCATAAAGTGTCACTAAAAAACAATCTTGTGAGGTTAGGAACCCAGACAATGTGAGGCAGCTCTGTGGGTTAGCAGCTGTACACATTACATGCATCTGGGTAAGAATAAAACGTCTTTGACATGACTACACTTACTTGTGAGTCCCTAGGTATGTAAAACATAATTTAATGAGTGTTGTCTACTGCTTTTTACTTTTCACGAATTATTTGATAATTTGTCAAAAAAACTATAATATAGTTTGATTTCAAAGGTGTTCATGATCCAAAGTAAACGTTTTAATTCCTTGCCTATTCCTTTCACTTGATGCAACTATAACATTTGCTATAATTTTCCTGGCTTTTTTATATATCTCTACATTTTTTAATAAAGGAGATAGTTGGTAGCTCTCCATTGTCAGATCGTGGTGTTAAGTTTCAGCTCCTGTTATGTAGGTGAGGGTGGGTCTCTTCCCACAGCCCACATCTTTTTTGCTTTGCTCCATATTTCATTATATTTAGTCAATTTTGTTAAATGGAAGAGATTTATAGTAGTAAACCTGTGCCCTTGTTTCTTTTTGAATAAAGCATATTTTGTGTAATGGCCATCTTCTTTTCATATCCCTAAAGTCACCATTATACAATTAGGTCTCACCTGCTCAGTTCCTCCATATTTATTATGAATTTTCATCCATTATTGTCTTACTGAATTCCATTACTATTTTCATAAAGGTCAGTTAGAAATGGTGTGTGTTACTCCCTTATTCACATCAGTTTGGTTTTCATTACTCTATAAAATCTGTAAAAACAATTTTCTAGTCTTTTCTCCCATGTTGATGTTGCAGGATTGACAGTATAGGACCCTCTTTGTTAGTATGGTAGCACTGTTTTCTTCTTCACACTGTATAGTCGTGTGTGTGTGTGTGTGTGTGTGTGTGTGTGTGTGTGTAGTGAGTGGTATGTATGTGTGTGTGGTATGAGGTTTATGTGTGGTATATGGTGTGTGTGTGTGTGTGTGTGTGTGTGTGTGTGTGTGTGTGTTTACTCTGTCTGGATTCATTCACTAAAAAAAACCAATTTCCATTGTTTTCATTCAGCTAAGGTCACAGAATTACTGTGCGTAGATAGGTTTTTATTGCACCAATTTACTATGCATCATATAAAGTTGCCAAGTTGGATACTGCTCTACCACTATCTGGAGTATTTTGTCTTAACTCCTCTTTGAGTCTCCAATATCCTTTATTTGGTTGTTACCTCTTCCTTAGACATATTGCTTCAGGAAATATTCTAGTCACTTCCTGAAAAAGTCTATAAAAAGCTCAAGATTTTATGCCTGAAAAAGGCTTACTATTCTCCCATACTTGATTGACACAGTTAAGAAATTCTCGCTTTTGTCATGTCTGAAATGTTCTAGTTATGAGGTATTTTTTTATTTAGAAAATCAAAAGCATTCATTGACATCTTTCTGCCAATGTGATGTTGGACAGACATGCTATTTTGGTTTTTTTGCAAATAAACTTTTCCCTCTTTCTAAGAGACTACCGGATATTTACTTATTATATAACCCTTAAACCATGGGTTTAGCTTATATACTGAGTTCATGGTAAACCACTTAGGCTCAGGGACTCTACAGTTCACTTACCTATTCCATTTGGCGGTTATACATCTTTAACTTTGTTTTATTTTTACCTTTGAAGTACAGTCTGGCTTAGAACTTGTAATGTAGCTTATGCTTCCCTCAAACCCATATTATCTTCCTATCTATAAGATACTGTAGATATAAACCATTAGAAATCCTGTTAATTATGGTTACTCAGTTGATGATTTCAAATTTGTATTAGCTCAGTTGAAGTTTTGTTTTTTATACTTCCCAGAAGTAGGAATTCTACACTAGTTACATTTATTTCATTCTTCATTTCGCTTTTCCCATTTATACCCATTTTCCTGTTTTCTGAAGCATTTAAACACTCTTATCTTTCATCTGTGCTGTGCAACCAACAGGGGATGAAGTTATACTCTACCAGAAAGTCAGCGGCATAGTCTACTACAGGTCCAAAGATTGCCATCACTTGCAGTGTACGTCCTGGGTTGGACATCAGATAGTGATGGGGGACCCAGATTGGGTTGCTTCAGAGCTTTAAATGTAAGGATTTGAGAGGCATTAACTGCACAGTGGTTGTGATTAGATGTTAGAACACAATGATGACATCCTGTACAGGAACATCTGACAAAACTGTTAGTTTGAGGCCAGCATCTTGTATTCGAGCTACACATCTCTTACATGCTGGTGAATATGACATGGGAGCTTGTTATGAATGCATCTTATTATATTTATGTCTTTATGAGTGTGTGTGTATCCATGTGGAAGCCAGATGATAAACTTGAATATTGTTTCTCAGGTATCAGATACCATCATCTTATTATTTTTAATGACTGTCTGAGAATTCACCAAACCTAACTTCAATAACAAACCACAGGAAACTACCTCCCTTAATTTCTCCAGTATTGGGTTTGCAACTACCAGCCATCATAACCCGTTATATATTTTAAACCTAGATCCTCAGGATTAAATAAATTCAGGTCCTAATATTTACAAGGTAAAAAGATATATTACCTAGTAGTCATTTCCCCAATCACTATATTCCCCTGTACTATAACCAAGTCTGTGGCATGAATCTCTTAGCTAAACCCAATTTATGATTTGAAAGCAAAGGGATGAAGCCTGCTTCTCTAGACCTTTAAAAAAGGTGACTCCTTTGAGTTCAGTTTATAAGGTTTCAGTCTTAAATTAATGAGTGTTGTTAACTTAGTTATTTTCCTGTCAATGCCTTGCTGGGCTTCTGACACTAACACATACTGCTTAGTGTCTGCTGCTCTCTGAAATCATTGTGCACGAAGCCATGAACTACTCTCTCAAGTTTGCTGTTATTGCTTTGTTAACGCACTGATCGAAAGAAACATGGGGAGAAGGCTTATTTCATTTTCTAGCTTACAATTTATCATGGAAGGAAATCAGGGCATGGAGTTCAATTGGGAACCTAGATGTAGAACCACAGGAGGAAGGCTGCATATCAGTTTGCTCCCTAAGGCATGCTGAGCACACTTTATCATATGGCCGAGAACCACTTGCCAAGCAGTGGCACTGATCCCAGTGGACTGGGACCACACACATCAATAATTAATCAAGAAATGGCCTTACAGATCTGGCTATAGGCAATCTCATGGTGACAGTTCATCAACTGAAGCTCCCCTTTTCAGATAGCTTTAGCTCGAATCAAGTTGACAATAAAATCTAACCAGGGAAACCTCAATCCTATGCATTCCATCTTTGCAAAATCAATTCTGATTTGATGATATTACCTCGTTCCTCTGTCAGCTGACAGTGTGTTGTGGCCCTTGGACAACAGCTCTTTCAGCCTCTCAGCCTTGACCCTGGGAAACATTTTTTCTATGCAACTGGTCTTGAGATGCCACTTCGGTCTGGGTTTTCTCTTTTTAAATGGATATGAATCTTCACAAATATAGCTTCCAATGTGTAGGATTTTGCCCTTTGGACAATTTTTCTATTGTCCCAATAAAATGCAGGACATTTCTCTTCAGTGATGCTGATTTATTCAACAATTGCAAATGCTTTCTCAGCAGGAACCAGAATGTTCTCGAAAACCACTTTTACAAACAAAGTAGTCTATTATCTTTAATTTTATGTTCATTACCGTTTTCAGTCGACAGGCAGAAATATGTCATCTTGAACAAAACCTCACATAAGGGGGTCCTTTCCAAATTCTTCATAGAATCCTTGTTCCTTTATGAAACCTGTTGGCCAGCTTTGTCACTCTGCATTTCTCTCAGTTACGGTTTATCAATTCATAAGAGAATGGGCTGTTAAATATCTGCATCTGTGCCTGTAACATGCTCCAGCTATAATGGTCCCCAATACCTAACTCCTCCATATTCCAGCCACAGAATATTATCAAACACTTACAAAACAGTCAGGTTTATTAAGTTACAGTCTCAGTACATGGTGCCAGTATCTATTTTAGTTATATTTGACATTAACCAAGACATATCTTAAGTATTATGTTTTGGTCCAGCTCTCCACTCTCAGGTAGTTCTGAGGAAACTCAGAAGTTGTGTTAGTCTTCAGTGACTATGAACCTGGTAGACGGGAAAAACAAAACAAAAATTCAACAAGAGCTGATTGGTCCAACATGCCAGCATGTAGACTGTGTGTAAGAATCTCTTTAAGACAAGTTTAAAAGATCTGTATGTTGCCAATGATAACTGTTTTTATTGTTTGTACACTATTTCACTTAAGATTGTTGGCTCATTGACAAATTATTATTATTTTTCCTTTTATTGAAAATAATCTTTTTTCTCACATAATATATTTTAATTATGGTTTCCACTACATCTATGTCTCCCAGTTTCTCCCCACCTTGCCTGCTCTCAGGATCCACCAAATTTCTGTCTCATTAGAAAACAAACAGGCTTCTAAAAGACAATAATAAAATTAAATATAATAAGGGGAAACCTAATTTACCAGATTAGGACAAATCAAACAAGTAGAGGGAGTAGAGACCCCCGAAAGGCAGAAGAAACATATTTAGATGGAGATACCCACTCCTTCTCATACTCAGGAATCTCATAGAAAAACTAAACTGGCAGCCATAATATATACACAAAGGATATGGAGAGTAAAAGAGAGAAAAAAATCTTACATGAGTTTATACGTATATGTAAGAAAATATATATATATATAAACTAAAACACATTTTTTAAAAAAAGACAGGACATTATGAGACAAGGAACCTCCAAGGATGCCATTCAGTTTGTTTTCTCTTGGCTCTCTGCTGCTAGGCCTGCAGTCCACCCCTGAGTAGTTTGTTTCCCCAGTCAGAACTGATTCCTGAATAAAACTAAATTTTAATTTGCAAGTGGTTATCAGTTGGAGATTGCTTCAGGTTTAGGACTAGGGCACATGTTTATTTCTTTTAGCCCTAGGACCCTATCTGGTGCAGACCCATGTAGGCCTAAGCATGATGCCTCCGTCTCTTGAGTTCACATGTGCTTCGCTTCTGGTGATATGGAGAGTCTTGTTTCCCTCGTGTCCCCTTTCCCTTCTAGCTGCTAATATTCTTTCTCCCTTCTCTTCATGTGGGTTTATCTCTGGGTCTTTGGTTCCATTCCATTGATAAACATGCCAGTACCAAGAACTTTTTTACAACTATACCACTGTAGTACAATTTGAAATCAAAGATGGTGAGAATCAACGTGTACATGATTTGCAGCAACTGGGATGACTTTAGCAGAGCTCCCAGAATAGCGAAGAAATCAGTCAGATCGTAAGTAAAATTTATTCTGCCCCCTCCCTCCAAAGAATGTTTTAGACATGCTTGGTAATTTGTGTTTCCATAGAAGTTAAAAAAAATTCCTTTAAAGGTATGTGAAGAATTTTGTTGAAATTCTGAGGGGGATTTCACTGAAAACTGTAAATTGCTTTGGGTAGGATTGTCATTTTTACTATGTTAATCCTACTAATCCATGAGTGTGGGAGATTTTTTTCATCTTCTCTTATCTTCTTTGATCTCTTTCTTCAGGGTCTTAAAATTGTATCATAGAAGTTTCCTCACTTGATTGATTAAATTTGCCCCGTGACTTTTATATTATTTTAGGTTATTGTGAAAGGTGTTTCCCTGGTTCCTACTTCTGTCTATGCGTCATTTTTATGTAGAAGGGCTTCTGATTTTTGCATAGTAACTTTGTACCTGGTAATTTGATGAAATTTTACCAACTTCAGGGGTTTCTTGGTAGAATTCTAGGGTCACTTATGCATATTTTTATATTGTTTTCAATAAAGAACTTTAACTTCTTCCTGCCCAAGTTATACTCTCTTGATCTCCTTCAGTTATCTTACCACTCTCGTTAAGGCTTCAAGTAATATATTGAATAGGTATGAAGAGGGTACACCTTGTATTGTTCCTAATTTTAGTGGAATTTCTGTTGAGGTGTGTCTCTTGTATCTTTAATCTTTCCAGTAGTTTTATTGTGAAGTGTTGTATTTTGTCAAAGACCTTTTCCGAATCTAATGAGAACTACAAAGTTATTGCCTTTTAGTATGTTTATAAAGAGATTACAAGCATCAATTTACATGTGTTGAACAATCTCTGAGTCTCTTTGTCGCACCCTGTGTAGGGCTGCATTATATAGAAATTACTTTATTTATGGCTAGAAACCAAATATGAGTGAGTACATCCCATGTTCCTCTTTTGGGTCTGGCTTACCTCACTCAGGATAGTGTTTTCTATTTCCATCCATTTGTACGCAAACTTCAAGAATTCCTTGTTTTTAGGAGACAGAGACCCACATTGGAGCACCGGACAGAAATCTCAAGGTCCAAATCAGGAGCAGAAGGAGGGGGAGCACGAGCAAGGAACTCAGGACCGCGAGGGGTACACCCACACACTGAGAAAATGGGGATGATCTTTCGGGAATTCACCAAGACCAGCTAGCCTGGGTCTGAAAAAGCATGGGATAAAACCGGACTTACATAGCAGACAATGAGGACTACTGAGAACTCAAGAACAATGACAATGGGTTTTTGATCCTACTGCACATACTGGCTTTGGGGGAGCCTAGGCAGTTTGGATGCTCAACTAACTAAACCTGGATGGAGGTGGGCGGTCCTTGGACTTCCCACAGGTCAGGGAACCCTGATTGCTCTTCAAGCTGATGAGGGGGAGGGACTTGATTGGGGGAGGGGGAGGGAAATGGGAGGTGGTGGCGGGGAGGAGGCAGAAATCCTTAATAAATAAATAAATTAAAAAAAAAGAAATTACTTAGATTTGGTTTTATCATGTAATGTTTTATTTTCTTTGTCTAATGTGTCTAAAAGTTGTGTTAGGTATAATATATGGGACTTGAATCTGTGGTCTCGTACAGTTTGTAGCAAAACAATCCAGACCCATCTAGCATTTAGATTCTCCACTGAGAAGTTAGATGTTATGCTAAAAGTTCTTTCTTTTTATGTTACTTGATCTTTCCCCACTTGCATATTTAATAATTTTTTGTTCTCTGTGTTCTGACTATTAGGTGTCAAGGGGAATATTGATACAATTTAGTTGGTGCTCTATATGCTTTTTTTTTTACCTGGATAGACATCTTCTTTACGTTAGGGCATTCTATTTTTGTTTTGCTGAAAATATTTCTGTGTTTTTGATCTGGTTTTCTTCTCCTTGTTGGATTCCTATTATTCTCAGCTTTAGCTGTGTGGTCTTTTCACAGTGTCCTAGATTTCGTGGCTGTTTCATGACAGGATTTTTTTTTTTTTAGATTTTACATTTTTTTTTACTGAAGTATTAATTTCTTTTATCAAGTCTTTAGTACCTTTAATCTCTTATATTCTGTTGGTGAGGTTTGTCTCTCAGATTCCTATTTATGTTCTTATTGTTTTCATTTCCAGATATTCCTCAGTCTGGTTTTCTTTAATGGTTCTACTTCAACTTTCATATTTAACGATGTTTTATTGAATTCCTTCTACTGTTTGTTTTTTCATGCGTTTCTTTAAGAAACCATTTCCTCTTTAAGGAACTTTGTCATATTTATAGAGGTTATTTTAAGGTCTTTGTGCTGTGTTTCAACTATGTTGCAATTCTCAGGGCCTAATGTGGCAGGTTTGCTGGGATCTAGTGAAGAAATGTTGTCTTGATTGTTATTGTGTTTTTACACTGGTACCTAGACATCTGTGTTTGGTATATTTTTTATTTTCAGATACTAATATTTGTTCCTGTCTTTGTTCGTTGTATTTTTTTTTACCTTGGTTCTGTTGTACTCTCTGGTTCTTAGGAGTAGATAAATGAATACTGTATGTTGCTTGGTAGGGAGTTCTTTTGGGATCCTAGTAGACCTTGTCACTGGGGGTTCCAGGAACAATGCCTTTCTAGGTATTGGGAGCTGATCCTTAGAAAGGGGCATTAACTGGGAGGCACTGAGGCATCTCCACAGGAAGGAGGGAAGCAGGCTATTTTATTAAGATCTGCTTAGTCAACAGGAATGGTGGCAGAGAAGATAGGAAAGGACATAACTGGTTGTCTGCTACAGGGATGAGACTGGATGACTGGATTTGGTGGAGAGCACAGAATAATGAAGAAGTGAAGGTCATATAACTGCTTTGCTGCCCTACTTGCTTCTCTGCCAGACTTTGTTGCTCAGTTCCCAGAGAGTGTTTGCTGGAGTTTGGACTATAATAGAGCAATGGGTAGCAGAAAAAGGGTTGGAGGAGAAAATATGTGGGGGAGGAGAGTCTGCTACAGGTGATCTGCTAAGAACTGGTTATGAGAATGGGGGATTCTGTTTGGAAGAGAGGTAGGGGAGGTGAAAATTTTCAGTTAGCCTACCTGCTTCCCTGACTGCAGTCTTGTTAGACATGTGTTAGTGTTTAAGTCTAGATACATTTCCTACCCTTGGATAGGGCCTCTTTTTTTTTCTCTAAAAAAAAAACACATTTCAGGGAATCAATTTGAAGAAAAAAAATCTTGTTTCTTCCAAAATCCTTGTCCTGATTTCTTTTCCCCTGACGTGTGTTCTATTTCCAAGAACTATGTTCCTGTTTTAGCATTCTAGTTTTCTTTTGAATGCTTTTTTTCATGAGCAAAATGTTTTCCTATTTTGTTGAATATAGCTGTGACAATTTTTTAAACACTTTCTTCTATTTATATGCTGTGTGTCATCTAAATTCCTCTATCTCCTTTTTTTTAAGACTAAAAAGTAAAATATATTGTAGAGTTCTTTAGATTTCAGAGCCCTTTTGCCAGTGCTCAAGCTTAAGTTCATCTGTCTTGACTTGTTTGCTTGGCGTTTCTGTGAAGATTGATATGGCTAAAGGGTCATCAGAGGAAAACCAGGGGCCTCTGACGACAGTTACAGGTCTTTCCTCTTGTCGTTGCTCCCTTATTGTGAAAGTCCTAATCCAGCTTCCTCACCAGACTTTGGGAGCATCACTGAGGAAGAGAGAAGGACCTTTGTATCTTTGGTGTTTCATACTCATAGACAGTTACTTGGCTCTGTGTAGGAGGAAACTGCTCTTTCATTTCCTGGCTTCTCAGACCAGAATAATCATACAGAAATTAGATTAATTACAATACTCTTTGGTCAATAGTTTAAGTGTATTTCTAACTAGCTCTTACATCTTAAATTAACTGATTTATATTATTAGGCTGTGGCCTACTGGTAAGATTCCAACCTGCGTGTCCTTTAGCAGCTGCATGGCATCTCTCCGACTCGGCCTTTTTTTCTCCTACATCTCAGCTTGGAATTTGCACCTTGCTGTATTTTGCCCATTCATAGGCCTAAGCAGCTTCTTTATTCATAAGCCAATAAAAGCAACACATATAGAGAAAGACCTCCCGCACCAGCTCTGTTTTTTTTTACGGTATTGGTTGTCCCAGCCCTACCTGATTATTTACACTACCCTTTAGACATAGACCTTTATAAGTTCCTCAGTGAAGATATTAGGTCCTTTCAAGATTTAGAGAAACAACAGCAAACTACTGACCTAAACTGTTCTTCAAAGCCTCAATAAAATACTTGCAATCAAATTCAAAGGCTATATTCAAAGGACCATTAATCCTGATCAAGCTGGTTTATGTTGGAGGGGCTAGTATGATTCTTTACGTGTAAGACAATACATAGAACAGATTATATAAATGGGCTTAAATATGAATGTCACCTGACCACTTAAAAGCAGCATTAGAAGCCTTTGACAAAACGCAGCATTCCTTTACAATAAAAATCCTAGAAAGAATAGGACCGGAGAGAAGGCTCCATAAGAAATACCTACAACCAACATTATTCTGAAAGGAGAAACACTTGAAATGATTCCATTAGAAACAGAAATGAGGCGTTGGAGAGATAGCTCAGGACTTAAAAACATTGGCTGCTCTTCCAGAGGTTCTATTCCCAGCACCCACGTGGCAGCTCACAACTGTCTGTAACTCCAGTTCCAGGAGACCTAAGGCCTTCACAGCAATGTATATAAAATAACATTAAATAAATTTAAAAAAAAAAACAAAAGTTGCCTTTCTGGTGAGTGTGAAGAATCTGCTTGCTGTTGTTTTTTAAAAAAAATCAAAAGTGAGATAGGGCTGTCCCCACTCCTTTTCAGTTTAATTGAATTGAACATATTTAATAATTCTAGTTTATTTATTTATTTATTTATTTATTTATTTATTTATTATTTCCTGATACTGCTTCCAAATGAAATGATTAAAGGTTTTTTAGATAAAATAAATTTTGGTCATGGTTGTATCATTTTAAATCTCATAACATTCCTATCTCTCTCTTTTATTATTTTAGCTTCTAAGATTTTGACACTGTCGAACACCAAGTTTTTCCATCTTAATGACTTGAAAAACAATCTATCCACTCTATCACTGTATTATTGCACAATATGGGAATAGAAGTGACAAGTAGACTGTAAAATTATAAATGTATGTTTCTCATGTACTTCATATGCTTGACTTCATCTCAAGCTCAAACCATCTGTTAACGTTTAATGTTCCTGCTAAACCACTTTGCAAATTGGAAACTGGAGCACAGAATGGTTAACTAGCTTGCTATGCTTTACAGATTTTGCAGACACCAAAACTCAAATACAGAGTCCTAACTCTGGCTCAATGCCCTCTACTCCTTATCTCATGTCATTAAACCCCATCAAGTCCTTCATATTGAAAAAAGGGCACAATGAAACATTTCTTAAGATAGATATTTAAGTTATAAATGTTTGTGTCTTACTTGTGCTATAGTTTTATATAATTCCTAGTCAAAAGCATAGGGAATATAGACTACTACTCACTGAAGCAGAAGATGCCTGGTTGTTAGAGGTAAATAGAGTCAGCACATGTATGGAATTTCTTTGTACTTCTTTACTTTTGCCACAGACTTCAAAGCTGAAAATAAAAAGTATGCCATACTAACAATTGGAAATGTGAACTATTGTCTGTAAATTACCTACTTTAACTATATATTATTTATTATATATAAATGGGCAGCTCTTTGACTAATTAATGATGCTACCTGTTATAATTATTTTAATTACAGACAAGCTACAGCCATGAGAAGTTTGATAAGTTTCAGAACGAATTCTAAAGATAAGTGTGTAGAAATTTTTTGGGAAGCTAATCTTTGAGATATTTAAAACTGTCACCCACAATATGTTCCAGAAGACTTTTTGTCTATCTACAGATAATGGAGCTTAGAAACCCATTTAGAATTATCTAGGGTATGTCGGTCTATAAGCAGCTGAAAGAAAAATCCAGTACAAAAGTAAATGTATCCACAATGCCACAGAAAGAAGGAAAAGCTGCACCAGATCCCTTTCACCTGTGTTTCTGCAGCTCTCTGCATGAAAATCTTGAAGGTTTGTTTGCATCATGGCCTACAATAAAAGTTTAGGTTTCCTAGGGAGACAGGGATATGCCCAGAAAGTGATCAAGGTGCCATGTTTTTGAAAAGTGAGAAAAACTTTCTCTGTAAACCCTGTCCACACAAAATCAACCACAATGTTTGGCTACAAGAAAATAATTATATTTCAGGACTTCTTAGTAATATAAAAATTGGCCATGCTAATGTATTTGCCAAGATTGGCTGGGAGTGATTATCTGAGGGATGAGTGGTTTGACATATAATAAAAATATAACTTTAATTGCTTTGTAACAATAGACTAGATTGGTTTTTACAAAAGGTGTAGAAAAATGCCCACAGGGATGAATCCAGCTAAGACCCTAAGCAATAGAGGAGAGGGTATCTGAATTGACCTTACCCTGTAGTCAGACTGATGATTATCTTAAATATCACCAGAGAACAGATGGGAACAGAGGCAATGACCCACACTGGAGCACTGGACTGATCTCCCAAGATCCAGTTGAAGAGTGGAGGGAGTGAGAGTATGAGCAAGGAATTCAAGACCATGAAGGGTTCATCCACTGACACAGTTTGCTTGAGCTCCAACTGGACTGGGAGTGAACAAGCACAGGAACAAGCAAGCCCCTCTGAAGGGGGTTGACAGCTGGGGCAGACTGAGGGGCCACTGATATGACAATGGGATGTATCTCTACTGCATACACCGGCTTCATGGGATCCTATTCGCTTTGGAAGTAAACCTTGTTCAATGTAGATGTAGTAGGGAGGGCCTTGGTCTTTCCACAGGGCTGGGTGCATGGCACTTTCTTAAGGTTGGAGGGGTGGGGGCAGGGTTTGTGGAGGGAGAGGGAGGGGACTGGGAAGATGGGAGGGAGTGGAATTTGGATTTCTTTTTTCAAAATAAAAATATAGATTAAAAAGATGATTGTCAGATTTTCTAGGAACTTTGAGCTTGAAACTGATATAAATCAGTTTCTTTCTAATAGGGATGGGAGCGAAGAAATGCTAAACAAAACAACAATAATAAAAAATGAACAGGCCAAAAAATAACTACCTATACTAAATCATGTTATTAAAATATTTGCTGATTTATTTATTTGTGTATATTTACTGCTCATAGTTGTAGATTACATTAGATCTTGAGCATAATATTCACAGACTATCAATAAAATAGAAGAAAGTGTAATAAATTGAGAAGATACCAATAGTTTATTTTAACTGACTGATTTTTAGAACAGTAGGTTTTCTTTCAAATTTACTAACTTGCTGCAAGTATAGAGTGATTTTAATTAAATATTTCAGCTTATCTCATAGTTATAAATATAAAATGTCAACTACAGCCATAAAGAGAAAGGAGAGATGAGTATGGCTTTGATTTTGCACTGCCCATGGCTGTACAGTACCAACAACTGGAATAGTTTGGACCCAGAAGGAAATAATATGAGCTGCTAATATCTAATTATATTAACACAATACAACCTAAGTAAAATCACTACTGTGGTTGAAAGAATAACTTATTGGCAGTTCCAGAGTAGACTAAGCCATAGTTCATTAGCTCTTGTTCTCAGATAAATGGCTGATTGCTTAAGTTGTTGTTGTTGTAATTGTTTTATTGAAAAATGGAGGTTTCCATTTTGCTTTGTTTTGTTTATCATTCAGTATGTCCTGATTATGGTTCCAACCCTCTAATCCTCCCAGTTCCTCCTCCCCTACTCTCCTATTTAGATCTACCCCTTTTCTTCCTCTCATTAGAAAACATAGCATCTAAGCTATAATAACAAAGTAAAATAGAAGATAAAACAAAAAGCAAACAAATCAGAATAGGGCTAAATCAACAATCGGAAGGGAAAGAGCCCAAGAAAAGGCACAAGAAACAAATATAGAAGCAGAGATCCACTTACTTCCACACTGAAATCTCATTAAAACTCAAAAATTGGAAGCTATTATGAACAGCACTTGAGAAACAGATCAGTGAGAGAGGACGCTTGCTATTCAAGTGAGGCCATATTCCAACCCCAAGACCCTCTTATAAATATGTGCATGGTGAAGTGAACATGTAGTCCCGCATTTCATGTATGTATGGTGG
Source organism: Microtus ochrogaster (assembly GCF_000317375.1). Classification (NCBI taxonomy): domain Eukaryota; kingdom Metazoa; phylum Chordata; class Mammalia; order Rodentia; family Cricetidae; genus Microtus; species Microtus ochrogaster. Next base: position 1,900,908 of record NW_004949159.1, read on the forward strand.
ACATGTATGTATGTAAGGTAGACACAGGTATGCCCTGGTAGCTTTCTGGCTAGCCAGTCTAACTGAAATGTTGCAAGCTTTAGTGAGAAACATATTCTCAATAAACAAGATAGAAATTGATATAGAATGACTTCAAAGGTTCTCCTCCATCCTCCCATAAGCACATATAATTGCACAAATCTGACAACACAAGTCAAGATTCTCCCATGTCAAATTTAATGACAAAAATGCAGTTTTAATTAAAAGTTATTAAATCATGTATGAAGTCAGTTTTATGGAGCAAAATTAAACATGTTTTATTTGGAAGAACTAGGAATATTTCCCTTACTTAGTTTTGTGACAACGTTGATAATCCAGAATAATTGTCCTGCACCAAAATCTTGGTCAACCACTTCTGCAAAATTCCATTGATGTTGCCATTTAATATGTTCCTGGAATTAATGAGTTGCCATCTCTAAAGGTCTCTTCTTTTGTTTACTTTAGAGAGCAAAAGATTTTTGATATATTATTAATGCTTAGTCTCTGTAACAACTAGAAGTATTCATTATAAATTCCACTGTACTGAGAATCCTACCTTATTTTGTAGAATGGATCTTTGTAGATATCATTAATGATACAAAGAAGAGGCTGTCTTCATGGCATGTTTAGACTGTAGACATTCTTAGACAATGTACAGGTCTCTGTGTGTGTCTGTGTTTTGTGCTAAGGGCTAAATCAGGCTTTTGATTCCTAAACATGCTCTCCATAAGTGAGCTGAATCTCCAAACTTATATAAGTATTTACTTTTATAGACAAGCATATTTTATATAAAAAACTTATTATCTAGAAGTACATTAGAATCTTAATATTTCTGGTAACATGTTTATATATTATTCTAGAATTCAGTCATTTACCTGTAATTTCTATTTTTTTGCTTGACTATAAGACAAAGAGATTTTATCTGGCTGTCTGGTACAAAAATAATGTCAGCTATAGCTTGAAAACATTAAGCTGTCTCATTTGGGTTCGCTATTTTAGCTGCTGTTTTTATTTTTACTATGATATTGATTTTAAATAGATGACAGTCATGACTAGTTAAAAATTGCTAGTTGAAAGGTTTTAGATTAGTTATAAATGTTTTAAGCTAAAAATTTCCTTTTACTTGATTTTTTTCTAAGGTTTCATTAGGTTTGAATATTAGTAATGACTGTGAACCACCAGAAAATTACAGGCATTATATTTAATCATTTGGCAGATTTATTACCTCTGAAGTATTAACTGCCTGATATTTCTCACATTAATAATGTTATTCATAGTTATAAAGAAAGTTCACACACATTAATGTAATTTAAATGTATGCATCTTTGGTAATTGTACATTAAATTCTCTAATGCTAAGTAGTTAATTAAACTTTATTTTTTACAAACATAACTTATCCTTTAATTCAAAATTCTCAGGTCACCCAAACACTACCATGGAAAGATAGCTTCTATTTTTTATCATGGAAGCCCCTCATATATGAAGCCAAATTCTCACAATTTTAAAATAAGAAATCTCAGCACAATAACTTCTACCATAAAAGATATTTTCTAACCATGTCTGCAATGTAAAAACTGAAGCTATTCACCTCTTCACATGGCAGATTCATATTTTTCTTGTAGGGAAAGTTTCCCTCTCAGAGGAGTACAGACTTCTAGCATTCTGTGCTAGACAAGTTTGACATGTTCACCCCCTATGTACTGCTACACACTCTCACACCCCACTTGCACACCTCCACCCACCCAATCATCATCATTCCACGCTCCCTCATCCTCCGTATAACAACACACACTCATACTCTCCCATCCTCCACCACACAAACCTGCAAACACACTCACCTCCAAATACCTGGAATTCTAAGTGGAAAGGGTTTAAGCTATGTAAGGAAGAAAGGCTGCAGTGTGTTAAAAGAAAGACATTGCATTGGAAGAAAGACATGAGACAGAATAGTGGAAAGAGAAACTCGAGGAGCTAAGATTGCCTGCTCCCCTCAAAGAGTGGATGATTCTGAAGACAGCACCGGAAGCTTGAGTATGTCTCCAAGTACTGTTGCCTAGAATTGGCATCTAAGTCACAAACAATACATACTACACGTCATATACATTATATCCTCAACTGAAAGCACTTACCAAGAGTCATGTGATGAAATAAAAAGTTTTCTGGACCAGTTCTTAAGAACTTACTATTTGGTATGTGCACAGTGAGTGTGAGAATCTGTTTCTGGCATCAGACCAGGCGGTATTATAATGGTTTAGCAAGGACTAAATACTAAGAACTAGCAGTGCCTTCTCTCTCTTCTGTTTGCTACCCTCGCTCTGTTGGTTCTTAGAAAACAGGAAAAAAGAAAACAGCCAGTAAATAGAGAATTTTGACCAAGGACCCAATATGTTTTCATTGTCTTTCCTCAAGATCCATTTAATTCTACCTGTTAGTAGTTGTAAAGTTTCCTGATTCCCATTGGAATCCAATTCATCAGTCTTGCAGTAAGGGTAGATCAAGAAGATTGAAACATGAATAGGGATGATGCTCCTGAGTTAATTGACTGAAAGACAAATGACACTTTCCTTGTGGGTTTTAGATTCATTCATGGATCATCATGGATCATTGCTTTTTTAAATTTTTTTTATAGAAAGAAAACAAACTATCCTTTTTCATTATTCATACCAATCCAATTTCACACTCCCAACCCTCCTCCTATTCCCACCACATATTCTTCCACCCCACCACCATCCACTCAACAGCAGTAAGACAACATAAGGAGATCAAGGGGATTCGAATCGGAAAGGAAAAAGTCAAACTTTCGTTATGTGCAGATAATATGAATGTATACATCAGTGATCCCAAAAACTCTTCCAAAGAACTCCTACAACTGATAAACACCTTTAGTGATGTGGCAGGATAGAAGATCAACTCAAAAAAGTCAGTTGCCCTTTGTTGGATTCTGACACTCTTAGCTAGAGATGGCTGCTCATGGCTATAGTCTAGAGTTTGGGAGGTGGAGGCAGGAAGATTAGGAGATCAAGGTCATTCTCATTTATTGAGAGCATTCAAGACCCTGACCCACAACATCAACAACACAGTGCAGCATGCCATAACACAACACAGCACAATGAAAAAGTTCAGAATTCAGAATACTACTGAAGTGATTGCATGAGTTTTTTATGTTTTCTTATTGATTTTTATTGAGCTCTACATTTTTTCTGCTCCCTTCCCTGCCTCTCCCATCCCTGCTTCAACCCATGACTTTTTAATTGTTTGTATTCTTACTATAATTTTCATTCTGAAAACTGATAGCTTTTCTTGCTACTTAAATAATGTAATAGGTTTCATTTATCATTACTCTAAGGCTGACACTGTTGTTTCAAATAAAATGACAGAGATGTTTGGAAAGACATTACAATAATTATTCAATTTTATTAAGTCAATAATCACTCTTTAGTACTCCCTATGGGATACTGATAATTTATCATATCGTTTAGTGTTATTCAGAAACGCCAAGTAACAATGCCATAATTATAAACTTTCTATCTCTTCATGTTATTTTCATCCTCTCTCAAATATGAGTAAAGAGTGACGGATACACATGAAGATGATATTTGTCGTATATTCCATCTGAATCAGTGATGATGTCACCACTACATGATGGTGATGATGCCACATTGTACTACAGTTTTATGAAGTAACTTGTGATTTTATATCCCTAAACCAAAAGTAGTGACTCTCCCTTCTCATAGATATAGAAAGTAAACTTAATTGGTGGAATATATTTTTTCTTAATATTGTCTGGCAGCAAAGCACATATAATATTTAAAATGTCTAACAAGGAAGTCAGAAAAACATTTTTTTCCTGGTAAGTGAATTAGTTTCTTTTGGTAATAATTTACTCCAGGTAGTGGAGATGCGTGTGTGTTTGTGTGTGTGCTGTGTTTTACAGTTTATGAGGCAAAGCCTCTTAGGACACTCTATTTGTAAGAAATTTCAAAGCAACTATATTAACAAAATAGTTTGAGCAGTTACAGTTGTTGCTGAGTCTTTGTTGTCTAAGAATAGAATAGTCAGTTGGTAGTGTGCATGAATCCTACTGATAACGTTTAACCAAGACTAAATTTAAAACGTATAAAAGTTTTTACAGTAACATAAAATACAAAGAATTCTTCCAGCTAACATTTTTTCCTCTATGATCTCCTTCCGTATTTCCTCTTATCTCTCTTACTCTCGCTTTTCGTTGAATTTAGCTCTAAAGTAGAAAAATTACTGTCATACACATTCACATTTTTCATCTGAAATCGGGGAAGAAATCTCTATTTGAGGCTTGAATGGGTTCCGACAGCGCTCATCTACCATGATACCGTAAAACTCAAGGGACAATGCATGGAGTTACTGGTAGGAAGCAAGTGAGAAGTGACTAAGGCAGAAGTCTTTTAAGAAAAGCTATTGCTTTCTGCGTGGTATTTTAACAAGAGGCACATGAGCCATCTGTGTGAGCAGGAAAAGCATTTCTGGGACATGCTTGTGTACCAGAGACATTCAGGCTGCTCACATATTTATGAATAATGTATCATTGAAACACATACCAGATATAGATATGATTACTTCTGTAAATTATTAGTTTTGTATTAAAGATGGACATGATGCTTTGGTTTCTGAAAATCTTCATGCAATAATATGGCTTCTAGATCTTTAGAATTCCTATCTATCTCATGACTGATAAAAACACTAATTATCCAAAAGAACTAACAATTTTAATCTTTTTTTCTAATAAATTTTATTACTATATAAATAATATCATCGAAAATTTCCACTTCTTCCCCTCCTCCCACTTCCCTCCTCCTCTCCCGCTCTCCCTCCCTCTCCCCCTCCAGTCCTAAGAGATTTCAGGGTACCCTTCCCTGTGGGAAGTCCATGGCCTCTCCCCTCCATCCAAGCTTTGGAAAGTATGCATCTAAATAGAAAAGGATCCTAAGAAGCCAGTATATGCAGTAGAGACAAATCCCAGTTCCATTATCATTGGCTTCTCAGTCTGCCTCAATTTAATCTTTTTTTTTTATTATT
>NW_004949159.1:1913127-1914683 GCF_000317375.1 Microtus ochrogaster
AAGGGGGTTTGTGCTCTCTTCCGGGACAATCCGCCCCGGGATAGCACACACTCACCCGTCCAGATGGGATTCCTCAGCAACTAAACAGGGCCGCCCGGTAGCCCAATGATCCGGTGACAAAAGGATCTCAATTTAATCTTTTGAAAAACATATGTATTTAGTACATATTGACTTAGTAAAGAATTAATAATCATTCAAATAAATGTATTGCCCAGTATTTAAAAATAACTTAAATTATTATTATTGCTATTTATATGAATGACAATGGATTATTCATGAAAATGAAATTATAAATAATATAAGAACCCTCAAAACTCTAAGATTAGAAATTTTTGATAGGAAACACTTTCAAAATGCATTCCTGTTGAGTTGAATAAAACTTTCATAATTGGAAATCACATTATCTACTAAATACTTAAGTATCTATTAAATACTAATAAAATTTGTAGTTAATAGTATATTCAGAAATGAGGTTTTTTGCATACCTGTAACTATGGGTAGGTACAGGCCTAGGACTAAAGCTTCCTCATCACCCACAGCTATAGATAAGTGAAATACTGGCTCAGTAATTTAAATAAATATATACAATCAGGATTCTTTATTTTGTAATCAAATTCTCTTGTATCACTTCTCTCACACATATGTTAACAAAAATTATTATATCTAACACAATTACAAAATTAAATGAATCATTTTTATTTTAAAATAAAACAGTTGGTGCCAGACATAATAAAGGCTCAGTGTACCTTGTCCTCACAAATAACCTTTGGTCATAAAGGATTCTAAAATACTTTAATTTTTATAACTTTGGTATACATTCAGTATATTGATAATGAAACGTATACAAACACAGGCATGCACACATATATTATTTTATTTCTCAGTTAATCTCTTCTACTATATATATGTAATCCCTGCTACAATATATATCATTCTTTCAATTCTTACTGTGACCATATAAAATAAGCCATTATCCTCCCCCTTTAATATTTCAGAACACAATGGCATACTGCTTATATATAATGTGTCCAAAGTCATATAGTTAGAGAGTGCTAACAAGAAGACAAACTAAAGCAGCCTGCATCCAGAGTCTTATTTTGTGGCTTAAAATACTATTGCATCTCTGTAAATTAGATGTGATCTTGAAACTTGCATCTAATATACAAACAAATCTATGTGGATGATTATGACTCTGCCTTACTAAAATGTAAAACTGAGGCTCTGTCAAATTTAATAGACATTTAAAAAAATGATATTTCCATGTCATTCACTTAATAGGTAGCTCATTTTCATTATTAAAGACTTGATTTTTTTTTGTCCTAAAAGTGTTTACATGGGTTTACATTCCCACCAGCAATGGATGAGTGTACCCCTTTCTCCACAACCTCTCCAGCAAAGGCTATCATTTTATTTTAGCCATTCTGACAGGTGTAAGATGGTATCTTAAAGTTGTCTTGATTTGCATTTCCCTGATCACTAAGGAAGTTGAGCATGACCTTAAGTCTCTTTTGGCCATTTGAACTTCTTCTGTTGAGAATTCTCTGTTCAGCTCAGCG
>NW_004949159.1:1915697-1916859 GCF_000317375.1 Microtus ochrogaster
GATGCTCAACTTACTAGACCTGGATGGAGGTGGGGGTTCCTTGGACTTCCCACAGGGCAGGGAACCCTGATTGCTCTTTGGGCTGAGGAGGGAGGGGGACTTGATTGGGGGAGGGGGAGGGAAATAGGAGGCAGTGGTGGGGAAGAGAAGGAAATCTTTAATAAATAAACAAACAAACAAACAAATAAATAAATAAATAAAATGTTTACATGGACACTTGATAAGTGAGAGAAATAACCATGCTGGTCAGCTTTTATGACAAATTAGTATTAGCTAGGGTCATCTGGGAAGTGAAAACAAAAACTGAGAAATTATCTCCATCAGATTGACCTGTAAGCACATTCTTTGGAAATTTTGTGGATCAATGATGCATGTGTGAAAGCCCAGGTCGATGTAGGTAGTGACTATCCAGGGATAACGGTCCTAGCTTGCCTAAGAAAACAGGCTGAACAAGCCATAAGTAGAAAGCCTGTAAGTGGCATTCTTTCATGCCTTCTGCTTTAGTTCTTCCCTCTGTGATTCTGACTCGAGCCCCTCTCTGGACTTCCCTCAGTAATGTACTGTGCACGGGAAGTATAAATCAAACCTCACTCCAAGTTGCTTTTGGCCATGGTATTTTCTAACAGAAATAGAAATGCTAACTAAGACCATCACAACCGCATGCCTTCCAGACACACTCAGGAAATGGAAGTTGTCTTTAGGGAATACTGAGAACTCAGGTAAATTACAAACAAATCTCTGCCCATTTCATGTGCTGCTTTCATGGCATGGAACAAACAAACAATGACTGATTTCTTGCTCCAGGAATTCACCATGGTCTCATTTACTATATAAAACCATAAGTGAAGCTTATTAAACTTTAAATAAATTCTAGGAAAATTGCTTTGGAAGTGATTGGCTAGATCCTAGTATATAGTTTCAATAATTCCTACTCTTTCTGAAGAAATCTACAACCTCATGTTTGCTAGCAAAAGAAATTTTTAGGCTTCTTTATTAAGAAAAAGAACACTTTATTTATGGCTAAAAACCAAATATGAGAATATGAGTGAGTACATCCCATGTTCCTCTTTTGGGTCTGGCTTACCTCACTCAGGATAGTGTTTTCTATTTCCATCCATTTGTATGCAAACTTCAAGAAGTCCTTGTTTTTTACTGCTGAGTA
>NW_004949159.1:1916959-1928582 GCF_000317375.1 Microtus ochrogaster
TGTATGCTAGGCAGTTTGGATGCTCAACTTACTAAACCTGGATGGAGGTGGGCGGTCCTTGGACTTCCCATAGGTCAGGGAACCCTGATTACTCTTCAAGCTGATGAGGGAGAGGGACTTGATCGGGGGAGGGGGAGGGAAATGGGAGGCGGTAGCGGGAAGGAGGCAGAAATCCTTAATAAATAAATAAATTAAAAAAAAGAAAAGAAAAGAAAAAAAAAGAAAAAGAACACTGAAAACATTTTATAAAAAACATGAAGGAGTGTTAAACACCTACTCTGGCATACATTTTCTAGAAATTCTCCTGAAGAATTCCACAGGGTTGACCCTGTGGTTTCACCAGTGCCCTCTCTTGTCCCTATCATTACTCTGATCAAATCGTGTCAGTGCATTTTTTGTTTGTTTGTTTATTTATTTATTCATTCATTCATTCATTTTACTTACTTTTGTTTGTTTATTTGTTTGCTTGTTTACTAGTTTGAGACAGGACCTCACTCAAAAGCCTAGGCTACCCTGAGCCTCACTACGAAGCCCAGGCTGACTTTTAACTCCTGGTAGTTTGTGTCTCAGTCTCCCAAATGACAGGATCACTTCCTGAACCACCACTCTTAGCCGGTAAGTTTCTTGAGGCAGTGATTGCCTGTCTTAGAGCCTACATTCTCCTCTTACCAGAGAGAAATGGCTGTCCTATTTAAGACCAAAATTGCTATTACAAATCATTCCTAGGCTTCTCCATAGTGAAAATGTAGTGGCAATTATTTTCCTTCTTTCTGTTCAAAACATTAAAGGACGATGTGCTAGCCTTTGTATATTACAGTGATTTGTGAACCTGTCATTGACTTTGGAGTGGTGATGGGCTTTTCTATCCAGCCCAGATTACTATGTATATGTAGATGGAGCAGGTTGGGACCGATTGCTGATGAGAGATAATGGCTGGAAAAAAAATCAAAGTTCATTTAGAAATGGCTTTAACCAGAAAGATATAATAGGATTTATATTTGTTATAATGTATTAATAAAATTGGAATCACAGCACAGATTATATTAAAGCCCTCCTCATAATTCTGTAGTTGCTATTCAAGTGTTTTAGAAGAAAGTAACAGAAAAGCCCAAGGAAAGCAAAATCGCAGACTACAAGGTTTCTCTTTTACTTGTTAGAAAAAGAATTCAACATACTTGTAAAACAGGGCATAATGCCAGTCTGATGAAGAATAACTAGGACATGAAATATGAGCAATTTGCCTATTGAAGATTCAACTATGATGGCAGATGGCATTTCAGAAGGATTCATTGACACTAATTTTAAAGTTGAAAATGCTGCATAGGCAGTCATAAAATATAAACACAGTCAAAATAAATGAGACAATCTCTGAAAATATATACTGTATACAAGGACTTTGGAACTTGAAAACTTTAGCATCTTTTAGGATGAAATATATGGGACTTTCTAGACACTGTTCGGATGAATTTGTTTATTTAGTAATGAGCTTTGGAGATAAGGATGCATTAAATTCTAATGTCACAGCAACCTAATGAAAATAAAATTCCATTGGATTTATTATGGATTATTATGAGACAATATTTAAATATGCATTGTGAGTCTCAGGATGTTATGTAAGTACTTGTCTTAGTTAAGATTTCTATTTCTGGGATAAAACATTCTAAGCAAAATCAAGTTATGAAGAAAAGAGTTTATTTGGCTCTCAGTTCTGAATTGTAGTGCATCACTGGAGGAAGTCAGGACAGGAACTGAACACACAGCAGGATCCTGAAGGCAGGAACTGGTATAAAGGCTATGGAGGGGTGTTGCTTACTGTCTTGCTTCCCACGGCTTGCACACCATGCTATAAATAGAGCATAAGACCACCATCACAGGGATGGTGGCACCCAAAGTGGACTGGGCCCTTCCCTATCAATCACTAATTAACAATATTTCATATAGCCAGATCATATAGAGAGAGACATTTGCCCAATTTGAGGTGTCCTCATTTCAGATAACTCTAACTTATATCAAGTTGACAGGAAACTATCCAACACAACACTTAAAGAGTCTTCGAGATTATTTATTTTGTCAATTTGCATTTTGAATTCATCATAGGTGCATAAAAACATTGTAGTGGGAAAGTAAGGCAGGATGTTATATATTGGAAGAACTATTGAATAAATCAAAGTTTACATCTTTTTCTAACCAAAAGACTATAGTAAGCTGCTTAAAATTTTCAGTCATGCAGTTCTTGGTAGTAGTTGTTGCAGATCAAGGAAATAAAGGGCCTATATCTCTCATGCCAGTAACGTAGAAATTTGAGGATGTGGTGGGCACGGAATTTGTTATAGTTTCACCAGATCTCCAGACTTCAGATGGCTTTAGAGTGAGACTACTTTTATTCCTCCTCAGTATCTCCAGAAATCTATTTCTGACTTTTTTTTTTTTTCGAGACAGGGTTTCTCTGTAGCTTTGGAGTCTGTCCTGGCACTAGATCTTGTAGACCAGGCAGGCCTCGAACTCACAGAGATCTGCCTGCCTCTGCCTCCCAAGTGCTGGGATTAAAGGCTTGCACCACCATCGCCCGGAAATGCTGACACAAAAGTTTATGCTTTTCACAAATCCTCCTTAATACTGCCCTCTTCTGGAACACTAATGCCTACCCTTCTTCAATATCCCCAGACATCAACTGTTTGTTGCCCTGTACTGGCTGAAACTTTATTTACTTGAATGGAGATTTTTTTTTCTTTTTTTCCTGAGCTTATGTGTTCTCAGTAAAGATCCCAAGAACTACCAGACTGGCGTATATAGCCTAGGTGACTCCAGCTCTTTCAAACTATCATATCAGCCCAAAATCGGTAGCATAAATTATGTTAGCTGTTCTCTTTCCAGTTCTGCATGACCTTAAGGATATTTGCTTTCATGTCTCCCTAGTGAAACAGATTAGTTTCCTAATATGTCTTCCAAGTTGTATTGTACTTTGTATTTCTGCTGTTATATAATAGACTTTTGAAATAATTTGAACACATATTATTTCATATTTAGTCCTGTGTTGATATATCTTTTATCTTGAACCATATATAAAGAGCAAGCATACATTGAACCTCTCCCAAGGGTTCTTGTATGTTCATGTTATCATTGTAAAACTTCTTCTGGGTCTCTTCTGGGTAGAAACCAGTCTGAAAACTGAGAAAAGGTTGTTTTTTTTGTTTTGCTTGTTTTTTTTTTTTTTTTGATGATCTGATTGATTAGCTGTTTCATTCAGGTTCTAGTCAACTTTCCACTCAATAGAGACTGGCATTGTTACATTAGTGAAGAGTGGCAGATAACGTCAAGGTATTCTTCAGTAGAATTTCCTTTTCTCAAGGTCTTGATCTTGGAGTACCAGCTTCCTTTTTCAGGCTACCATTATTTAAGGGGAAACTTTCAATAAGTTTTGTTTGTTGTTTGCTCCTGTTGACTTGATCTACATTTTCTCTTATTTGTTTTAGAGGATAGTTATATCGTCCTATAAGAAGCTTATCATCAATATCAGCTATGGTTTGAAATTAATGGAAAAGGATATCCTGTCTCGATGCTTCCACACAATTTTAAGGTTCATATTTATAGTTAGTCTATTTTCTTCACTGCTCTATACCCCAAATATTCCTTTCAACTGCATTACCATATTTTCCCTTTTTTGCAAGTGTTAAAACTGGTGTGTGTATTCATGTTTGCATGTATTTGTGTATGTGTATGGAAGCACAAATTTGCCGGGCATCTGCCTGGATTCATTTCAACTTTTATTATTTTTACCAGGTTCTTTTCCTAGAATCTTGAACTCACAAATTCCAGTCAGATAATCTTGATCTCATGTCTTTGCCTCTCAAGTTCTTCAAGATTACAGCGAACTCCTGTCTTGTGCCTGCCTTTTGTGTAGTTTCTGGGATCTGAATTCTCAGTCTTCATACTTGTATAACAAGTGAGACACCCATTGAGTGTCCTCTCTAAGACCTATATACTTCTTTTTGATGGACTCAGGTTCCTTTTTCATTTGAACAACGATAATTGTCCAAATCTGGGGTAATCATGGCATTCCACTGGAGACAGGTGTCTCCTTTACCTTCCTGCACCTTCATCAAGGCTTCTCCTGGAAGGTGACTTTGGAGAGGTTCATCCTGCACATGGCTGGTGTGTCCTTGCACCCACTCCTTTCTTGTATCTAAAGGCAGAGAATATGGTTCAGTGCTGTTGCTTGCATATTAGTGGGCAACTCGATTCTGCTTGTTTCCCTTATCCTATCCTATCAATTACTCCCATGTTGCTCCCACATGCCAATGATTTTTGGCCTATCATTTAAATCTGCTCAGATCCCGACAGATATGTATTCTCATATTCATCTGGTAATTAGAGGGAACATTGAATCTGTGACTAAGGTAATTAATCTTTTGCCCAAAACCACTGAGTTTTGGTTCCAAGTCTTGTGCTTGTTTGAGAGTAAAATCTAATATGCAGCAAATACTGAAGACTTCATCAGAAGACTCCTCCAAATTAACGTGCACACTAACATAGACTCAATAGCAGCAAGAGAAGGATAGAAGGAGAATGGAGCTGAGTGCATTGAGAGGATTCAGCGTTGTTAGGCGGGAGCCTAAGTGGCGATGCACTACAATAGTAAGGCAGCAATTAACGCGCAGCACCAGGGACTAAGTGCTGCGGAGAAAGCTTAACTGGCTGCCTCTTGTCAGTGTCTCTCCCTGAGTAATTTTCATTCCTGCAACAATTGGTCTAAGATTTGCAGAGCTTCCCTTGACGCACTGATCTTTTCACATTGATTCTTTGTACTTGCTGCTAAGATACAAAAATCTATATAATCAAGCAGGCAAATCACTTGATGCTGGAGTTGCCTGATAATAGAGAAGAAAAAACCTTGTTATCAGGTGTCCTTGGATGTGCTTCGTGTACAAAGACAAGCTTGCCGGGCTGTGCTCAGATACTTCTTGATTTACACTTACACATCGAAAATGTAACCTCTACTCTAAAGAACCCTGTTGAAGCGAGTTGGGCCAGCAGATAAGTTAAGCAGAAATGCTATGAAGCTGTCCTTGGCGACAGCACAGAACATTTCTTTCTGTTCCTTCTGATACAGTTTGTGAGGTTTTTTCCAATTCTCATGTCTCATCTATTTATACATCTTTCTTGACAGGGCTACATGAATCCCTTCTAAAATGGAAATACAAAGAGTATAAAATATGCCCACCAATTTCCTCCCTCCCTCTCCCCACCCATCTCTTTCTCTCACATATACACCCACACCCACCCATCTCCTTCTACATATGCGCTCACACTCCGGTGACCATCTTCTTCATCTCTTATTGGAGACTGCTAATCATTTGGAATACTAAGTACACTCTGGCTATATATTAAACAGGAAAATGACAAACCAGTTGTTGCTTTCATATGGAGATAATTTTCATACAGAGATATCTAAATGATGGCTTGTCATTATCAATAAATTTGTAAATTTGCTAGTATACTATTTATTTTTTGTATTTTTCAAAATTTAAAGAGTTTTCATTACATTTTAGAAAGTCAGTTATTACTTATAATGTTTAAGTTATAAAGTATTCATAAATATTTTTGTACATGCTATTTGGGAAATTCATATGATTGATGTTTGATAGAAATTGTACTGTTAGTGAATATGTTATATGCTAATCATAAAGGTATAAAACACATGTATTATCTAGGCATTCTAATACATTTCTCCCCCAAAGCTTTAACCAACTATTTTGTTCTTTAAAAAGATTTATTTTTTTAAGAATTTGCATGTGTGTGTGTGCAAGTGTGTAATATGTGTGTCTAGATGACCATGTCCACACCTATGTGGGTGTGAGTACTCCTATCCACTGAGCCATCACTTCTCCAACCCTCAAATTGGTTTCCTGAAGATTGCTCATAAAATATGTCAGTGTGTTTATTATCCATTGTTAGGAACCCGAGAATAAACTCCAGCAACAAGGAACTCTTAAATATTTATGATTAATTTTGCAATAGTCTTTATATTTGCCTATGGTACTTATGTTGCTTAGTTACTTATATTTCTACTAAGATCTATATTGCATATGAGCGTTTGTCTGCTTGTATACATAATAATTGTGTGCATGTTAGATGCCCACAGATGCCAGAAGGTGGTATTTAATGCCATGGAATTGGAGTAACAGGCAGCAATGCTTTGTGGGTACTGAAAGTTGATCCCAAGTCCTACACTAGAGCAGGAAGTACTCTTAACGTCTGAGCCATCTCTCCAGCTCCTATTACGTGTTTTCTAATAGTGATGAATTCATGTTGACTGTAGTTAAGTTGATACATTAGGTGAAAATGTCTTGGAGGACTATAATTTAATTTTTTAAATTTTAATTTAAAAAATAAGACACTATAAAAAATGTGTTTTATAGGCCATCTAGAAATGACTCTGCAAATAGGGTAGATAGTACTTAATTGAAATCACAACACTGTTTGTAGCTCATAATATTTGTCCAAGATGACTTCTTATCACTACAATGTGAGAATATGCTCTCACTAATCACAAGGCATTTGTCTCACCATTTAAGTATAGAAAGAGATTAGGCTGGGTGTTTAACTAATGAAACTCTTTCCAGAATTAAAGTAGCACTGAAAAATTTATTTGTTGAACATTATTTTAAAATCTTTATGCTTTTTGTTGCTGTTTTTCTTCTCCATTTAAAATTAATCAGCATATGTGTTATATATAATCGCATTTGTGAAAAGATCATTTATATTATAAATAATAATTCAGATTTGAGTTTTTACATATATTAGGTGACCAATATATATTTCAAAATAAATGTGTATGAAATTCCAAATACAGTGATTCATTATTTGTAACAAGTGCTCTAAATGATGATAATTCTTCAAGAATATAAAAATATTAAAAATAAAATTGGTCATATAGCACAATTGTACCAGAGGATTCTTCTTCTTCAGCTGACTATGGAAATTGGATGACATTACTGAGCAGAATATTAAACTCTTAACATATTAAACCCAGTGAAAATACTCTGAATGAACAATGACCAAGTTTTAACTCCATATTGTGTTTATGATAAACCTGAGGTGTTTCTAAAGGACTGTATTGTCTTGTGTGATTTAAACTGCAGCCTTTTCTCTGAACATAAAAATCGACTTTACAATGTCATAAGACAGAGCATAGGTGACTGACAGCTATCTGAAATATTACGGCTCAGATTTGTGATTGATGCATTCTCTGAACTGTATTGTTTGCAAAATACATGCAAACATTTCTGCTCTTATAAAATCCCAGTGGTGAAAGACAGAAAATAAAGTCTTCTAGTATTTTCCTATTATCATTTCTCCACAGATAGGTGTCAAGTTATCTTTGGGTTGTATTGTATCTGAATGTTTTATTTTTAAAATTGCTCCAGGCTAGAGTTGTATTTTAAAACTTAGATGCATTTTGCCTAGTGAGGAATTTCCAACAATATCTGCAATATCCAAAATATATTTCTGTCATGAGGCTGTATATATTATTATAAAATCAACGTTCCTACCAACTCATAAATATTTAAGATTTTCTATATCCTCAAGTATTATTCTCACATTTAATTACTTTAAAATATAGATATACATTCATTTAAATACTATGATAAATTGTTTTATTATTAATAAAGATAAGTTTGTAGGTAGACTGAAAAATTGTCTTAAAATGATTTCAATATTAATTATCTTTAAGTATTTGACAGTATTTTTATTCTATGTACATGCATAGTTAAGCTCATGTTAGATGAATAAATTCTTTCAGGCAAAGCATTAGCAGACTCTTATTCATTTGAAAAGGTATTTAAGAGTGTTAAAAAACTTAATTATGAAGTATTATTTAGGGTCAGGTAACTATATTGTTAATGTTTTTTGGAGATTTGTGATGTTACCATTTCCTCGTTTGCACTGTTAATGCATTTATTTGTGAAATATTTGTTGAATACTTCCTTGTATGAGATGCTCAAAGAATAGTTACCCTAAAGGTAAATGACAAAATAGATCACAAATGAAGATACTATTTGACAGACACCTACCTGTCATTATTTTATACTTAGACTCACAGATTCTTCATTGCCTTGGCATCTTATCAGCTCTCATATTTCATATAACTTGAGAGGCAAGAATCTTAGATGAAAGATAAGAATCCTATCCACTTAAGAGTATATTTTTGTGGGCATTTGAAGGATATTTTGAAGTGAGATACCTTTCTATCATGCTTTACAACATAAGTATGGTAAAAATAAAAAAGAAACTGTAGGATACCTATTTTTAGTTGTGTTTATTTTATCCTTGAGAAACACAAAAGACAATACATTAAAGGAAAAGGAGATGCTTTTAATCTCTGGGGAAGAACATGCTGTGAAAATCTGAGAACATGAAAAAAAGAATGGACTAGAGAATGGGATACAAATATCTTTAAATATCTTGAGGAAAGAGGCCGTGAACCTCTGCATACCAGTGGACATGTCAAAGTGGATGAAGAAAAGACACAAGATCTCAAACCTACAAAAGAACTACAGGCACCTGAAAGATGCTGAGAGATTGAGAAATAATCTTTTATAAAGAGAACACGCAGTTGGTTATCAAATGACAAATATTCAGCCCTGAAATCATACATACATACAACATTTTATGGGCAGATCATATTACATTTAGGAATATATGTATATACACATACATACTCATGCAATAACAATGGATAAACGGTCATGGATTGGAAAGAGAGCAAAGATTTAAAATTTGAGGGGTTGCAAGAAGGGAAGGGAATTTGAAAGAAGGGTTTTGAAAGAGAGAAGGGATGGAAAAATTAGTAGGAAATGGAAAATATAAATGGATGGAAAAATAAATGATACATTTAAAAAGGCTTAAAATCATTGTGAGTTGATATTTAATTTTTTGATTATGTCTTTATAGACTTGATACAGAAATGATAAGTTTTGTTGTAAGATACATTGAAGTTGACTCTACATTAATAAATCTGGGAAATCAGTTTCTCATGGGAGACTAAAAGGAGAGAAGTGGGAGGGAAGGAGGAAGGGAGGAAAAAGAGGAAGGAGAGAGGAAGGGACAGCATAGAGGAAATTTAGAGCCAAAGGATATCCCTAAGGATTGCTGCTAAATAACATTACTAGAAAAACAGAGTGATAAGCCCTTTCAACATCAAAGAAGATAAGGTGGACAGCTAATGAATAAAAGCAGGTGGTTAAAAAAAGTAGTCAGTCAGAGAGAGAGAGAGAGAGAGAGAGAGAGAGAGAGAGAGAGAGAGAGAGAGAGAGAGAGAGAGAGGGAGGGGGAGGGGGAGGGAGGGAGATCTGACAGATTATGCCTTGTATAGGTATCTATTAAGAAAAAAATTGAGCACTACAGTTTTGTGGAAAATACTTCAAAAGGTGTATATTGAAGGACATATCAGTAATATATCAAATCTCTTTACAACCTAATGATAAAAAACAAAGTATAGAAAATATTTGTACAGGTGTCTCAGCACTTTCAAGATGTCACATGAGAAGCAGTTTGACATTATCCATCAATAGGCCTTAAGCGATTAAATGAGTAAAAGGAATATAATCTATGTACAGTTACAATGCCATTAGCCGGTTTCCAGTTTATTCACCACTAGTAGAAACTGAAAGCATCATCAGAGACTTCAGAAGGCAGTATGACAGTTCCTTACAAAACTCAGCATGTGTTATCAAAGAGTCCATGAACTGTATTTCTGCATAATTAACCAAGTGCTTTTAAAGTATTGCTCAGCAAAAGAACTCATGCAAAGATGTCTATAGCAACTTTACTTAATGAGAGTTAGAGTTAAAAGTTGTTATTAATCAATGTGAGTCCTCAAACATTAGTAAAGTATTAGTTATCAATGAAAGTAAATATTTCATAAAGCAAGGAAAAGACACAAGTTATCTTAAATGCATAGAACCAAGACTTTCTAAGGTATTATTAGTGGCAGAAATTATGTGTGGAGAATATAATAGAATGCTCTACTGTCGTCACAGTTTCTATGTCTAAACTCTGTTCTATAAAAGAAGTTTTATTTTAGGAACTCTTGAACATTTGAAAGGCTATTTCAGTATATTTAGCATCATGAGTTAAAGCTCATTCTAGAAATTCTAAATGAGTTGTGTACTTTTCCTCAAAGCTGAATTTAAAGAAGCATGTGGGAAATGAATCTTAAGAATATAGTTGGGTTCTTTGGATTATTATGTTATTGAATTTTCCTCTGTGTCCATGCAAGGACTATCAATAACATAAAATTTCCTCACAACCTAACAATAAGATATGAAATTTAAAAATAGAAGAACATGCAAGTAGATGTCTTAGCAAATCTACCATAGAGATGTCACATGCACATTTGGTGAGTGACTTAGAGAACAAGCTAACTTGCAATGATTGGGTAGTTAATAACAAAATTTTCAAAAATTCAATCTCCATGATGCCTTAATATCTTACCTCTATCTCAAACACAGAATTATTTTGACTAATTGAACTTTTCATTTAATGTCTTACCTCAAAAGCCTACTTTCATAGATGATAAGTTATGTTGCCTGGTATGTGAATGATTAACACAGAGATAATTTGAATTATCATCTCTTATTCATTAGGCAAACTGTGGCAGTCTAGGCCATGAGTGTGTTGGTAATTTTATTATATTATTTGAATTTATATTATCAACCACTCTATTTTAAAGACAGTGACTTACCTTTCAGGTCCAGAATAAACTCCTAATTATTCTTTTGTTCTATTCATGCTATATTTTGTCCCATTCTTGACCCAATTTGATGAAAATGAATCAACTGAAAGCCTAATCTGAAAAAATAAATACTTCAGAAAAGATTTTGATAGCATGGAAGATAATTTTTTGTTCTTTTATTTTGTCCTAATGCTGGTGTCCATTACTGAGTAGAAACCAACTGAGAGTTGTCTGGTAATTCATGAAAGAATGCAGTTGTCCCTGATTTAAAGGAAGAGCATACTACTTTAAACACAATTTTGCATTTTCCCATCTTATCTAAGACATTTACAAATGTGATTTATCAAAGTATAGCACTTAGATTATGTCAATATTTCAAAGGGGTATTTAAAATATAATTTTTACTAAACTTTAGGATAAAAGTGGGATTGGTGAGTTTCCCCTTTCTTGGACAGAAAATGTAGTTCCTATTACAATATGGGAACATGTTTAAAAAGCACCTATGAGTGAATACATGTTTTTAAACATAAAGCAAAGGAAAACCAGTCTACAAACCACAATCCCAGAGAACTTAGACAACAATAAGGACACTAAGAAAGACATACATAGATCTAATCTACATGGAAAGTAGAAAAAGACAAGATCCCTGAGTAAATTGGGAGCATGGGGACCTTGAGGGAGGGTTGAAATAGGGATGGGAGAGGGAGAGAGGGGAGCAAAGAAAAATGTAGAGCTCAATAAAAATCACTAAGATAGATAAATACATAGATAGATTAGACAGACAGACAGGCAGACAGACAGACAGACAGACAGACAGACAGATAGATAGATAGAGAGATAGATAGATTAGATAGACAGACAGACAGACAGACAGACAGACAGACA
>NW_004949159.1:1928682-1940715 GCF_000317375.1 Microtus ochrogaster
ACAGACAGACAGATAGATAGATAGATAGATAGATAGATAGATAGATAGATTAGATTAGACAGACAGACAGACAGACAGACAGACAGACAGGCAGACAGACAGACAGACAGACAGACAGACAGACGGGAACAGAGCTCTTCTGATGTCCTCTGGTCATGGTCAGGCTTCCTTCTCAGACATCCATTCCCACCTTTCTTTCCTTCTCAAACACATACTTGGTGAGCTACCATCATCTCAACTTCCGGGCTTTTCTATTTTCTCCAGAATACTGAACTGATCTGTTTTAAAGGCATGTACTTAGAATTTGAAGTGGTTTTGTTTTGATCTCCCTTTCAACTTTGGTTATAAGATTATTCAAGAAATTTGGAGCCAGAATTTAAGCTATTAAAGAATCCTAAGAATGAGTTTGAACCTAATCTTTTAATATTATTGTTGCTATATCTATAGACACAAAGAAAGCCATAAATTGTTAAATATGAAAAATATTGTAGAATACTGCTCACTCAACACCCTGATTATCCTATAGATTTAGCGAACAACTCCTAAAATTGTTACCTTTACAAAAGAAACATTTTCTGGTACAAAATATTACCCTTCCCATTTTTAATACCCCACAAAATACCTAAAAATAAGAGCAGTGCTTGTAGTATGTTCATTGCTATTTTTTTGTGTCAGATGGCTTGTAAATTTTGTAAAATATGACATAATAAAAATTCTAGCAAATTATAATAGTTTATCTCCATTGATTATTAGGATATCATATTTATTTCAGTATTATTTATTTTAACATAGTTATTATAGACTGGACTTGTGACCAATATTACAATGGACTCTTACTGTTTCTTTCTACCTCATTTCATATGCCATAACGAATTATAGGCACATTAAGATAGTAGATATAAGCATGTTTTGTTTGGATGTTATCAGGAATTAGCTCAATATCTATACTTATATATGAAGGATGCAAAAATCTATCTAAACTTCTATGTATTGATACTTCATGTATAGTAAATGTTCTCATGAAAAGTAAAGCATATTAAATACGAGAAAAAGTTAAATGCTTTTCATAAAGTTGTGAGGAAACTGATTTCTGAGACTGTAGTAATATTTCATTTGTATTTTAATAAATAAAGCTTGCCTGAAGTTCAGAGAGTAAGACAGCCCCACTAATCAGCCTTATAGACCAGGAGCAGTGACCCACACCTTTAATCCCAGTAACCACACTAGTTTGCCATAGAAACTGAGTGGGGGTGGTGCATGCCTTTAATGCAAGCACTGGAGAGGAATATAAGATTCCTCCCAGCTCTCACTCACAGTCTCATTCTGAGATTCCTGGAGGCAGGTTCACCATTTCAGACTGAGGTAGAGGTAAAAGTCAGTAGCTTGGCTGTTTTGCTTTTCTGACCTTAGGTTGAGACCATATTTCTGTCTTTGGATTTTTATTAATTGTGCTACATGAGAAGATACCTTTTAAAATAAAATCTAATAAAAATGACACAAGTTGAAAATAGGGGAAACATATTTCTCCTGAATAACAGTAAGTCATGTATTACTAAAATGAATTTTTTAAAAATGATCAAGTTAGGGTATTGTTTCAAAAAAGGCAAGTTCATGACATTTAAGATAATTGATTTCAATCTAAACAGTGGCATGATACACATTTTTGAGAGCAGCTTCCAACTTTCACATTCTGCATGAAGAATAATGAATGATGCTTAGGAAATATAAACTATATGACTAAAATATAAATAAATGTTAGAATAGAATTAATTGGGTATAATCCTGTTAACCCTGGAAAATTTTTGTCTCACTAACAAGCTGCCCCTTGCTTCTGTGAAGAAGTGAGGTCACTAAAGTTTCTGAGGATGGTTTTACTCATATACCAGCACTATAAACTCAAATTGAAGCTTCTAGTTGAAATGTGACCTCCGGCCCTAGATTCAGATTCACACACACTTCTAAAATCACCCCACGATAGTAGCTCATCACATCTTCTAAGAACTGTGATTTAAGCCATAATTTCTGCTCCTTTATCATGTATCATTCTCACATATTTGCACACTCTTCTGCTATCCATGAATTTGAGGCAAATGAGTTTTAATTGCTCATCGTAGACATACTTTGCGGGGGTTTGAATGGTTAGAACAGAATGACTTAATTTTGGATTCATGTTGGTGCTTTACATTGGAAATAGACTTACACATCTCATAATTTAGAACGTGGAAGACTTTTCTTACTAACCTATAGCAATGCAGTTTTCTAGAACAGGAAGAATCTCACTGAGTGTTGAAGATAGAATCCTCTGAAGTATGCGTGATGCTCTATTCCTTCAGATGATCAGAGTTCTTCTCTCAGCATGGCTATTTCCCATCTTTGTCCTATGTTTTCATGAAACGCATCATATTGGTACAAGTTTGTATGCATGTGCACATGATCATTTGATATGTATGTGTGTGTCCACACATGAGTAATCCATCTAAATTTTGTTTTACCTGCCCAATTTCCAACACTGCAAAAGTCCCACTGTTTCATTGTGTTCCAGTTTTAATGAAAGAGCCCATAGCTACTCAGTTGCTTCAAATATATACTGAGTCAAATAAAAACAATGATTATGAGCATGAAGGTATTTATTGAGTTTTTAAATACTTAAAATGGATTAAAATTCTGGCAATTAAAAAGTAGAGGCTGTTAACATTCCAGTTATTATTCATGAAAATGTACTATATTGCGGATAGGCAAGCAAACCAAAATGTTACTAAAGTATTTATTATTTGTTACTTCTGTTTATTTGAGATTATAATAGACTTATATCATTTCTCTTTTCTGTTTCCTCCCTCCCAACCCTCATGTACTCTCTTTGCAAAGATTGTTGTTACATGCATGTATTTATACATACACATGGGTATTTTAATTCTTGAATATAACCTGTTGAGTCTGTATAATGCTCTTAAACTTATGTTTTTGGACAAAAGAAAGACTAGAAGGCCTCAAGCCAATGCAAAGAACTACACGTATTTACAAAATAATACTTTTTGTGTTTATGTTTGTTAGCTAATTAAAAAATTACAAATATAATTTTAAAATTTTAGTGTATTCAAGAACTTTTATTTCCTAATTAGCTGAGAATTTAATGCAAATATCTAATATGTTTTGACATATTTGTCCCCCGCTTCTCTCCCATCTCCTCTGTTCTTGTCTCCCACCCTCTAATCTCCATGTTCATGTAAATAAAACCTGATGAATGCTTATGTTTCCTTTGTCCTCCTGAGTTTGAAGTCAGTCATTCACTGAAGCATGGTCAGTGTAGTAATGAGCACATTCAATAAAAAAAACAAAGCCATTGACTTTTGGGTAGGACTATCAAATGGCTTCCTTCCCTTGGCAGTTTGCAGACTGTTTTCTCGAACTATAAAAACCTAACTACAGGAAAGAGGCTTTCAGACCATAACCACAAGTCCTGTATACTAAGTTTATGAGTTCTTCAGCAGTAGAAACCCAACTTCAACTGCTGAAAGGTAACCAAAGGCAACAAAGTTGAGCTAGATTGTTTTTGGAGTCACTTGTATTACCCTGACCATTTCAAGCAGGTTTTAAGTGCCTGGAAATTGGGTTTCTGTTAGTATGAGGTTCTTGTGGGAGCACTGTCAGCTTGAATGACTTAGCTATCTTTAAGTCATTAATAAATGTGTGAACACACATCTGTATGTATTCTGTATAATTTTAGATAAATAAAAAATAGATTTTGAGGTGTCATCTGTCTCTCGACACTCTTTCATACTGACTCCCCATCCTCACTGTTGCAGTACTCTCCCATTATGTCATTTCTCACTTCTAATGCCCGGTCTTGTGGGATCACCTCTCATTCTCTTCTCCTCCCACCTGTAGCCCTTTATGTGGTTGCTCCATGTTGTGTATTCACACGTGAGAAATTAGAGCTAGGAGTCATAGATGAGAGAAAACATGCACCATTTGTTTTTCTTTGCCTGGATTACCTCCATCAATATAATCTTTTCTAGCTCCATTCATTTACTTGAAAATTTAATTTTTTTTTAAGTTTTTTGTAGATAAATATTATCCCATTGTGTATTTTTCCACAGTTCATTGGCCATTTGCCAATATAAGGACATTTAGATTATTTCCATTTTATGCCTTTTGTATATAAGGTGGGAATGAACATTGTATCTGAACAAGTATATGTGGAACATAAACTTGTCTCATTTTGGCTTATGTCAGGAAATGGTATACCTGAATCATATGTAGGTTTATGTTTAGTCAAATGGGGAAATTTTTATAGGGTTGCATCTCAAAAAAAGAACCATAGGCAACTAATGACTAACGGAAGAAAGAAAATTAACTTTTCTCAGAAATAAATATTATTATTGATTCTATAACTAAGAAAGGTCAGCCAGGAAATCATATTCGTTTAAAAAACAAAAACAGATTCAGCAGGATATGTGTGTGTGTGTTTATGCATACATTCACACACACATAATCGAAGTAAAAGAAGCTATCTACTTAAGAGTGGGTGGGAATAGGAGGGGTTCATTGAAGAATAGTTGGAAGGAATGGAAAGTAAGAAAGGAAGATGAAAATGATGTAATTCTATTTAAATTAGAGCATATTTTAGCCATGTGGTGGTGGCACATGCCTATATTCCCAGAACTCTGTAGGTAGAGGCAGGCAGATCTCTGATTCTGAGGCCAGCCTGGTCTACAGAATGTGTTCCAGGATAGCTAGAAATACACAGGGAAACCACGTCTCAAAACAAAACAAAACAAAAAGCATATATTAAAAGGATTGACTCCATTTATCAATGGCTTCTCACCTAGGGTTATGAGCTCATGAGCATTACTAAAGATAATGCTTTGTGTCATGGTTTTGATCTATCTACAAAGATCCATAAATTTAAACTAATAGTATTTTTTCCTGACTAAAAAATTCCAGCCTATAATTAAGATATGACAATATTCTACTAATGACATTAAAATTTGCAAGATCTTTGTTTTTAATTTACAATTTGAGGATTTTAAAGTTAGGCTACTAGTCCAATTACAAATATTTTATCTACTCATTTATGTGAGGATGACGTAAAAATGAAAATTTCCGTGAATCCTTATATCCAAATGTTCTTTCCAGACTATTTAATCTAGTTTGATGGTTTATTTTCACTGTTAAAAATTACTTAACTACTATATATTTAAGACCTTAAGTAAAGTCACTATCATGCTACTGATATTTCCAATTTTATTCATGAATCTTCTTGGTTTGTATGTTACCATAATAATTTTGGTAATATGATAAGGCTATCATTTTTCAAAGATAAATATGTTACTACTTTTATTATAATCATCTAAAATTATCAATTTGAAAAGATACAGCCCATTTCCTAAAGTAATTGTGTTTTCTTAAGTATGACTCTGATATGTAACAAGAGTGCTTAATGCCTTTCTGATTATATGTTTCCTTATCTGTAACTCTCTATTAGGTTCCTATATATACACAATAATTCAACCTATCTTAAACAATGACATTGATCCTTTTGCAAATCTTCCTTTACTCATATCACAGATATGTTTATATAGTTTTTACACATAACCAATATCTCTTTAAATCATGACTTTTTAGTAGTCTCATAGACTAATGCATGGCATGGTTTTGAAGCCTGAAACTCCATCATTCATCAATATGGTTTTTATATACATCATTTTTGATGCTGTCTTGCATCTATGAGTTTAGTCATCATAATGTGAAACTGCTTAGTGAAGTCCTGAGAACCCTCAGGTTTCAGGTTGAGAATTCTTGTAACTTCGGATTTGTTAAGATTGCGTCATAAGTTCACCATGAAATGCAGAGCACTTGAATTGATTCTCCAAGTTTGGCAATGCCTGAAAGCAAGTAGTAGATTTTAGTGAAAGAAAGTCTCCTTAGGAATTTCAGATGACTAAATCTGCTTTTCTTATTAAAATGTTTTTGTGGAAGAAAGGCTTATTTCTGCTTACATTGCTACATCACAGTCTATCCTAGGAGGAACTCAGGTCAGGAAGTCAAAGCAGGAACCTGGAGGCAGGGACTGGAAAATAGTGCTTACTGGCTGTTTCTCCATAGTTTGCTTGGCTTGCATTCTTATTTTTTTTTTAACATTTTTTTCCTTTTTTTGTAAGTAGATTTTTTTGTGGGATAATTTTTTGGACACTGTAGAGATATGTCTCTACTAAGGAACCTTCTGATTGGTTTAATAGAGAACTTAATACCCCTTATATAAAGAATGGATAAGGAATATGTGGTACATTTATACAATGGAGAACTATACAGAAGGAAAAATAATGACATTTTGAGATTTGTGGGCAAATGGATGAATCTAGAAAACACTATATCGAATCAGGAAACCCAGAACCAGAAAGATAATCATCACATGTACTCACTCATAAGTGGTTTTTAGACATAAAGCAAAGAAAAACCAGCCTACAATTCACAATCCCAGAGAACCTAGATAACAGAAAGAAGACTAAGAGGGACATACATGGATCTAATCTACATGGGAAGTAGAAAAAGACAAGGTATCCTGAGTAATTTGGAAGCATGAGGATCACTGGATAGGTTGAAGGGGAGGGAAGAGGAAGGGAGGAAAGCAGATAAAAATATGCAGCTTAATAAAAACAATAAAGAAAGGCAGAGAGAGGGGAAGAGAGAGGAAGACAGAAAGAAAGACAGAAAGAGCTGATATTGGCAGGAATTCTGAGCAGAGATAGGAAAACGGAAGAAAAGAGGTGGGATTCAACAGAGAGATACAGAGAAAGTGCAATCCTTGGTACTGAACAATGGTAACAAACTATGTGGCAGAACACAGATTAATATAAATGGGATAATTTAAGTTATAAGAGTTAGTTGAGAACAAGTCTAAGGTATAGGAGAATATCTGATCCTACTGAATATTTGGTCACGATATAGTAACTTTGCATTTGATAATGCTTCCAAGATCTTCATAATGTATAACATAATATTTTATGATAATTTTTATGTGTTTAAACATTTCAAAATCTTTGATGAAAGTAGAGTAATTTCATTTATTATTCAAACCCAAAGTGGATCAGGCTCTTGTAGCACCAGCTCTGAATGGACAGTTTATGTCAATGTACTGTGACTTCCGAGAAGCCTGAAACTTGTCAGACTTAATTTGCTTATGGAAAAGTATGTAATAAATTTTACCAATGCATAGATTTAAATACATAGATTTTTTGTGACAATGGCTGCCTGAATTTGATTAGTTAAATTTTAAAGCCATTGATTCTTGGTTTCTATAGTGTTACCAGATTTCTACTTTAACCCTTCAATCTTTAAACATTTATATCTGAAACAATGACAATAAGCAATGGTTAATTTTGAACTCAAAACAGTCAACTCTACCTGGAGCACAAGGTAATGTTCTCAAGTTAAACTGTATCTATTGATATTGCTTCAGATATTTAACAGTGTTAAAAATGATTAAAACATTAGCCAAGCAGAAATTTGACTAATAAAATAAATCACATGAGAAGTTAATTAACATCGTTTATCATGAAAATAAAACTCAACCCCCAAATTAAATACATCAATATATTATTTAAATGCTCAATAAAATATTGATATAATAATATCAATAAATACTATTATTACTAATAATAATGTATCAATGAAGAGTCAAAGAAACTCCAAATTTAATCAAAAGTATTCATTAAAAAGAAATAGATATAATTATATATTAACCTGCTACAAATAGACCAATACTTTTGTTTGGAATTCTCCCATGTATTAAAACTATCACATACCATCAAATTAATGAAATGATAAACAACAGTTGTCATACTACTATTGAATAGAATAGTAGTCAGCAAGGAGAAAAGTCATCACTTGAAATTTAGAAATGCCTTCAATGAATTGTTAAAATAGAAGAAAGCAGGAACTGGAAGACTGTGATCTCTAATATGGCATTTATATGGAAGGCATAGAAATAACCCAGTTGTTACCAAGTTCTAGAAGGAGTAACTACAAAACACATGAACATTGATATCAGATGGGGCTTTTGTTATTTATCTTGGTTGAGGTGATATTTATATGAATAATTGAAAAATTAATTCTATGCATACCTAGCAGAAGAGTGTGATTTGTATAAGATAGCAATCAACAAAACTGATTTTAATTGTTTCACATGACTGCTTTTAAATGTAATTTCTGGGCTTGAATAGACTCATGTATATTGGCTGGATGTAACATTGAATGAAGCCTCCAAGGCCTATACATTAGACCTCAGTTTATATAAACGGAGACTGCTTGTTCATTTCCAAGATGCTCAGAAACAAATAATCACATGAAACTTTATTAATTACAGCACTGTTTAGCCAATAGCTTAGGCATATTTCTAGCTAGACTTAATCTTAAATTAACATATTACTTTTAATCTGTGTATTACCATGAGTCTGTGACTTACTGATAAGGTTTTGGTGTCTTTCTCCTTCCATAGTTTCATGGAGTCTGCCTGGTGCTTCTTTCTCCCTGCATTCAGTTTTGTTTTCCTATCTAGCTCTGTTCTGCCCTGCCATAGGCCAAAGCAGCTTCTTTATTAACCAATGATAAGAAAACATTTACAGTATACGGAGTGGAATCCTACATCATCTCTCCTTTTCTATCTAAATAAAAAGAAAGGTTTAACTTTAACATAGTAAAATTACATATAACAACATAGGTATCAAGCAAGAATTACAGTTATTAATTCACTTTCTACCTATGATTGTGGCTGGGACTCTAGCCCATGGATGGTGCTGCTCAAAGTGGAGATAACTCTTCTATCTAATTCACCCAAGTCTAGACACTCCTCCATAGACAAGCCTGTAACATGGAGGGGCCAGGCCTGCTTGTTGTGGTTTTTGTCCCACCCGGTACCCCACACTGTTTAGCCCCAAAGAAAATCACACATAGGTCTCCATAAATTATACAATAGCTCTAGCCTCTCACTAGCTTACTCTCACATCTTGATTAGCCCATTTTTCTGATCTATGTTAGCCATGTAGCTCAGGACCTTTTTCAGTGAGGCAGATCACATCCTGCTGTTTCCCTGGTCTGGGCAGGAGTGGGAGGAATCAACTTTCTCCTTCCCAGAATTGTCTTGTTCTCATTACATCATTTCTACTTCCTGTCTGGTTTTCCCACCTATATGTTCTGCCTGGCCAATCAGTGTTTATTTATAACATGATTGACAGAATACAGACAATTCTCCTGCACCAGTGTCCTCTTGTAAAGTTGATCTTTAAAGATCTTGTAAAGTTGACAACCATTACTATCACTTCCACACATGTTAAATATTTGTGTTCTCTCTTTGCTTTCCCTGATGTGGATTGTTGAATACCTCAGCAAATATCATACACTTGCAAGATGAATGCTGCAGCATCGTGTATAGAAATCTAAATGGTAACTTGCTACAAAATATAGGTAGTCTCATTACAAGTGCATACTTGGAAAGTATGTGATTGATAAATCATTGCCAATTCAATGATCAAATGTTTATTAGTAAATTGTTTTTTACGTGACATTTTATTGGGAAGTACAAATTAAAAAAAAACAAAAAACAAGTTACAGATCTTAAGGAGCTTAAAACAAATACAGTAAACTGACCATTGATAGTTGAATGATATGGTGGATAACTGAGGGCAAGGAACAAATATAAGCTAAATAAATGCTTATCTAGTGCTGGAAAGATGATTTATTTTTAAATATTCTGAAATAAATAATATTGTCATTTTAAAAATGAACATTTGCAAGCAACATGAATAAAAAAGTAAAGTGCATCACACTGCCATATCAAGAAATATACTAAAAATTTGGCTCCTGCATATTCAGATAATTACAACTTATTTTTCTTCAAACCTTTTAACATCAACCAAAAATATCTACGTGTACTAGAAATACAAAGTTCCTAGATTCTGAAACTTAATAATCTTCCCAGGTTTCAAACATACAAACTAATGCTTTCTTTTCCTTACTTGAAGTGACCTTGATTAACACCCACACCTTCTATTAAATGGTCACCCATGGGGACAAGCATTTCCTACGAGCTGAAAATTGCCAGGTAACCTCACAAAGTAATGGGATTTCTAAACTGAAAGTATAGTGTAGAAATTTAGGTTTAAATGCCCTGCAGCTAAAAAACTAAGTTCTAAGAACTCTGTGTTATAATTTCTAGTCAAGAACCATGAGCAAAGAAAAGAAAGAAGTTGTGTAAATGTCTATAATGCCCTTTGTTATTGGAATATTTATACATGTTATTAATAGCTTTTTCATAATTCACACACCTTCAACATTCTCCTGAAATACAAAAGCCAGGTTGAATAAAGCATTTCAAATAGACATTTTGTAAGCCAAACTCCAAAGCTAATCCTGCTCTAACATAAGAATGGAATGAAACTGAAATAAAAGGCCATGTTTGGGTGTCTAAATGAATGGTAAATGGTACTTCCTAGACCTGACAGTCAGTACACAAAGGCATACCTATACACGGGCCATCTTGTACATTGAGGTATTTGGGAAATGAAACACCACTGTGCCTTGTCCAACAGCTACTAGTCTACTTGTGATCAAACAATTTAGGTCCATTTCCTATTTTTGCAAAGCAGAACACACAGCATGAAGAAGCATCCCAGGAAGACGGAGTAACAAAGTTCCAAACTTAGTATTCAGAGTTTATTTTTTTTTCCCAAGGAGTTTGTTTTTTTATTTTTTATTTTTTTTAAATTTATTTATTTATTAAAGATCTCTGTCTCTTCCCCGCCATCGCCTCCCATTTCCCTTCCCCTCCAGAGTTTAGTAGAGTAACTTTAGACAAAGTCAAGAAGTACAGAACTTCAGTGCTTTGGGTGTGGACAGAAATCATTACAGAAAAACATAGCCAATCAAGATGCAGAGTTGGAGAGGCCAGACCCAAAGGATACATCTGCAAAACAACTTCCACACCCCAGGCTCAGGGAACCTTTGAAAGAAGAGTAGAAACAGTCAAGTGTGGAAACATATTAGAAATAGTGGATGTCTGAAACTATCTGTCGTAAGTGCTTGCGATGAGCAAAACCTCTGTTGGCAGGTTGACTGTTTCACCCAGATAGAAGATGTGATTGCACCCATCATCATAAGGAGTTTTTAACTCTGCTGCTTTGTCATCTCTCTAAAGCTTTTTATCTTTATAGCACATATGGCTTCACAACTTGAAACTAGTAAACACAGTTCTGATCTAATTTAATACTCACATTACAGTTACATTTTAAATATCATATCAGGAGGTCTATAAACAACTAGGATAGTATGTGGAATAGTTTGGCAATGCTGAAAATGCATTACGGTTGCCAGCATCATAAAATTCCATTGGCTTTTGCTTAGGAGTGTTAGGTATTGAATTTGCCTTCCCCTGGACTGTAATTAACAACATTTTGAACTGCTTACAAGATTCAATTGACTGACAATATTAATCACACGTTCAGAAAGAAATCATCCATTACATTTGATTTTTTCTTATGTGTTCTCAGCAGCTAATCACTGATTAAAACTCAGGAAATGGCCCTTTTCACCATGCCCAATGCCCACTTATTTCCTTGGTATATTTAATCTTTAAAGATTTTTCCCCTCGTTGCATCAGATCTTTATTCTAAATGTCTGTAGACATGGAAGAAAACCAAGAAACAATATTTTTTTATCAAGGGGAACAGTTTTTCCAGATAATTAAATCCAGGAATGTTCCAAGAAAACACAGCGAGGAACATAAATTAGGTTCTATCAAGGGATATAGGTCGTTCCTCATGAATGGATACTGACAAAACAATTTTGTGGAGAGCTTTGAAAAGTCATTAATAGTTTTGAAAGTTTTGAAAGCTAGCACATTTTGCAGAGGAAGACAGCAAGTTTTAGTTTCACATTCTAAAAATGTACTTCAAATATTCACAGATATTTCTCTGACAGCATTTTTAAAACATATGTAAGATTTCTGTGCAGAAACTTTTTTATTTTATTTTTTTAATT
>NW_004949159.1:1940931-1958732 GCF_000317375.1 Microtus ochrogaster
CCGCTATGTTCAGCAAGTCCGGTTTTATCCCATGCTTTTTCAGATTCAGGCCAGCTGGCCTTGGTGTGCAGAAACTTTTATGAATGCGAGGGGACGTTTTTACTTTTAATCGCATTCACAGAAGTATCAATTCAAAAAGCAAAAAATGAAATGTAAATATCAAAGTAGAATAAATTTAGAAGACTAAGAGATCTTGAAAGTTTGGAGGAACTCCCCATTATACAAGACCATTATACAGAACTGTACAGCACCCACAAAAGTATGGACATATTCTACACTCAGGAAAGATGAAGACCTTTTCCATCTTACTTGATTACTTTACGTTTTGCTTAGATTTGGAATATGTTAGGTAATCAGTATTTGTTAATTAAGTAAATGAGCAATAGTAATTTAGGTAGAACTCTCCAATTGGCTTGCATAACAATATGCTACCTATACTTGATAATTACCTAACAAAATTAAAACAGATAGTTGAAACATATTAAAATGATTGCCAGTATATAATCCAAAAAAGGATACATTTTTTCATGTGGAAGTCTAGACTCTGATATTCCAAGCATGTAAATGAAATTATGTCACATCATCTATAAGGTGAGATAAAGGGAGACACTACAGTTACAAGATAAATGCAATGTTTATCGTGCTTCAAATGTAGAAAGCAGAATCTCAGAACTTGTGGATATTAATAATATCTTGTGATAGAGTAATGCTCTAGAGTTATATATTATAACTTTGGGATTACATCTCTACACTGATGTGTTATGTTTCTAGATACCTTGAAACTCACACTTGTGTTGATTCTGGAAAAAAAGAAAACATGTCTTACAAGACAGGAGTCCAGTTGTAATGTTTTATTATGCATCTCTGCCTAACTACCTTATCTTGTTATTGCCACCCATCCTGCTTATGCTTATTCAGAATCAATGCTGCCCATCACTCCTATTTGTTGTAGTGACTCTCACATGCATAGTAACACACGAAACAACATGATTCTGAACTATCTGCAGTTGCCAGACTTCTCTTTGTTTTCATTAATTTCTTTGCAAGTGTTTTTCCACAACATATGAATGCTTGCCACTTTTCACTTCATGGTTCCTATAAGATCTAATGTGAACTTTTTCATACTGGACTGAAGAAGGTTCAATGCTGTGTGTGAAATCATTATCAATCAAAAAGTAAAAAAAAGTAATATTTAAAAGTGCTGTCCATATGAGCTACCAGATTCAATTAGATAAGAAATTCTTTTGCTTGTTCTTATGGGGCTCATTTCTGCTGTTTTCACTTAGGATATAGCTTATGTGTGTGTGTGGGGGGGGGTGAGTGTGTGTGTTTGTGACAGTGCAGGTGTGTATTTGCAGTTGTGTAAACCTATTCCTTGGACAGAGCAAGAAGAAATTGTGATGATTTAAATCTGAAAAACTATGCTGGCATTTGCATAGATAATATTTTGATTTTCAAAACTGAACCTTCTGAGTTAAAGTAAGAATACTGTTTTCAATAATGAAATAAACTAAAAGTTAGACAGGTAACACTGTTTGAAGCACTAATTTTATTTACTATGAAAATGAAACCAACCTCAGAGTTTTATCCATATTGCTTCTTGTTGAATATTTTTATCATAATTCACATATTTTAGTCCAAATTTCCATTTAAAATAGTTTATGATTTCTTTTTTGGTTTTAGGTTTTCTTTTATATTATTTATGTTTGGACTTATTATAGATATTTATCTTTACTGGCTTGTTTCTGCAATAATATAAGACACAAAATTAAACTATTAAAATGTAATATTAGAGTTAAATATTTTGAATTTGAAAATGCTTGCATCTACAGTAGTTAACTTCTTTGTTTTATAATTTGTATACCCTTTTTATACTGATGAATTCAGAAGAGTCTTGCGTGAATGTGTAAGTTTAATTAACTAGTGAACATCTCTATAAATAGATGTCTATTGCTGTGTTAAAGTTTTATTTATTCTACAGATTTATTATGCCAATAGAGGCTATTTATAGACTCACAGGCTACCATTTTATATTCATTTATATTGTGTGTAATTTACAAATCATTTAAAGTATTCTATTGTGTGTAGTTTATTATAATTAGAGCTATAAAATGAACTATATCATATACTACCTATGTTATAAAATTTACAGTGGCATATTTTTATTTTTAGAGCAGTTTAAGTTCCACAGCAACCCAGAACCAGGTACAGATTTTCTGAACATTCCCTGTACTCCTGTACACAATCTCCTCTAACATCTCTGTACATATTTGCTTCAACTGATGAAGCTATAATGATGCAGCTTTATGGTCTAAAATTTATAATTTTCATCAAGATCACTTTATATACTATATATTTTCGGGGCATGAAGATATACACTGCCTGGATTTATGATTACATCGTGTCTCACAATGGCTTTCTAGCCCTTATATCTTCTGGTCTTCAGGTACTGTTCATTCTTTCCTATCTTCTAAACCTCCAGGAATCACTGCTGTTTTATTGCCTTAAAGTTTTACTACTTTTTCAAATATCAAATACTTGGAGTCATACAATATGTGACTTTTTTACTTAATAAAATGTATTTATTGGATTATTTGTTCTATTGATGACCAGTTTCTTGAGTTCTTTGTATGTTTTGGAGATCAACCCTCTGACTAGTGTGGGGTTAGTGAAGATCTTTTTCCATTCTGTAGGATGCCGTTTTTTATGTTGAGGTCTTTTATCCATTTGGTGTTTACTTTTGTTCTGTGGGATAAGAGTATAATTTCATTCATCTAAATATAGATATTTACAGTTTTCTTTGTACCATTTCTGAAGACCCCATTTTTCCTCAAATGTCTATTTTTATCCTGTTTGTCAAAAGTCAGGTAAAAGAGGCTACAAGGCTATGTATCTGGGTCATTCATTTTATTACATTAGTCTGTGTGTCAGTTTTTATGCTAGTAAAATGCTATTTTTATTTGAGCTGTCCTGTAGTCAAGCATCATTCATTTTTGGGGGGTTGTGTTGGATAATCTAGATATTTTGTCTTTCTGTGCATATTTCTATGGTTTTTTTGTCTGTTACAAATTATATTGAGTTTTGAGTGGGTTTGCATTTTTAATATCAATGAGGCAGTGTGGGCACAAATAAAACAGTTGATGTTAATACACAAACTTCTCCTTGTGACATACTTAATTTACATAATACCATGTTATAATCTGTTATAAAGGCAAACTTTTTTATTATTATGACTGGTGTTATTGCCTCCCTTCCAAAACTTACTAATATATTTATAAGAAAACAGAAAAATTTTCAGACATTAATTAGCACATTTGTTATATCAAGAAGTTATAAACAGTGCAAAAGCACAGCTTAGATACAGGCAACCCTAAATGATGAGAAATTCATACAAAATTGTATGTCTACCACAATATGCTTTCAAAATCATAACAGTGCAAAATATCTTAATAATATGAAATATTTATTAAAAATACCTTTACTATTAGCACTTTTCTATTATATATTTTGCTTCAATATCCTTTTCCTGTATCCCAGTAATTCTCCATAAATGTTCTTGAAATTAATGATATTTCTCCCAGAAGATGCTTGCCAACATCTGGTGGTATTTCTGTTTGTCAAACCTTGAGGGAGAATGTCTTCTGATTTTTTTATAGAGGCCTAGGGAGCTGCAAATAGCCTACAAAGCACAGACCAGCCCATTGTTCTCTACACAAGAAAGAATTATCTGGACTGAAATAGCATGAATGTCAATGTTTTTGTTGAAAACACACACAATTCACAAAATAGAGAGGGACCCAGGCACTATAACACAAGGAAAATTACATTCTAAATAATGCTCTACATAGCACATTTTCATATGTGCACTACTTCATGTAAAACCAGCAACGATTTCCTTAGCACAAGAAATTGACAAAGGTCTCAGATTAACTATATTAAATGCTTGTAGTGTGTATAATTCATTAATGTGAGATTTTGCTGATGATTCAAGAATGATCTTGTTTTTATTTAATTCAGGTTAGACTATGTTTTCCTAGACCCAAGTTTATCCTATTGGGAACATTTCTTCTAGGTCTTTACTAAATCCCTGATGAGCTTGTTTCGATTCTAAATTGAAGATGTGGAAAAACCAATATCGACATAAAGTCTATGGAAGGAAAAGAAATTGTGGTTGAGTGAACACTTGTGTTGAAAAAAAATACTTTTAATGTTCATCTTGGTAAAACTCCCATGGCTTAACCTAACAAAACCACTGTCAAAAATAAACAAACAAGTAAATATGAAGAAAGTAAACATCCAGTGACATGAGGAGATGGAGCTGATCAGTAAAAGTAACCCATAAAGTGCACTTCTTAGTTCTCACATGCAGAAGTCATGCATGCATGTTGCACTTGGTTTCCCAAAGAGTTCCAATGACATGTTTTATATAATTATCGGTCCAAACTGATTAAGCCTGGTCATTGTAGTCTGCAGAGTGGTTAATTACATTTGACTGAGGTTAAATCTTACCATTACATCTCTTTGAAAACAGACTTTTAACATTGAAAGGTTCCATCATTACTTCTTAGAACTGGAGTAAACTGAATGGTTTTGTTAGCTGTCATGAGATGTCTAAGGGAATAAATAACAAAAGGAGGCAGGCTTTTCCAAGAAGTGTCAGTGTTCTAACGTCTCCACACCTGAAGTTCTGCTGATGGTGGTTTTGCTGTTGTTGTTGTTAGTGATATGTTTATATATCCATATATACACACAAAACGTCCTTCTCAAATTGCTGTGTATTATTTTTCCAATTCTGCTCCTGGGGTTTTGAGTTCTAGATTATCACTCTTCTAAGTAGATTCTGCTACCAAGAGTTAAAGCCAGACCTGTAATTCATATTTACTCAGACTGATGCAGGTGTGCTCAGATTTAATGTCTGTTATGCTTAGGGGATATGTAAATGCACAGCTGTCTCACTCTTCATTATTTGGATAAAATATTACAATATCTTCAAGCAGGAATACACCATTTTAAAGATATGAGATAGTAAAATAAGCATGCTATGATCTTCATCTTGAATTTGGAAGCTTAAAAAAGATTTTGTTTTATTTTAAATTCTCTCTCTCTCTCTCTCTCTCTCTCTCTCTCTCTGTGTGTGTGTGTGTGTGTGTGTGTGTGTTGTGGTGTTATGCACACAAGAGAGTAGTTGCCATAGGAATCCAGATGAGGGTATCGGGTATCAGTTGTTGTGGAACTTGATTGACAGTGGTTGAAAGGTACTTGCGTGGATATTTGAACCAAACTCTTGTCCACTCTGTGGTCAACACATGTTTCTTAACTATTGAGCCATATGCATTCTCCCCAGTCTTTTAGACACTTAGTGAAGTAATTTAATTTGAAAGATTAGCTTTCCAAGAATTCCATCTTGGAGTAATTGCTTTTAAAAAGAGATTTTTTTAAAAAAAAAGAGAGTTTAAACGATCAATGTTGATTTAATTATTCTAGGGCACAGTATTATTTTCTCTTAATCTAATCCTACATAATTTAGAACACAACCTATTAGTACAGACTGCTGTCATTTGTTCCTTTTAATGTAACCTTCATTTGGGCCCACCCAAAACAGGACTGACTGATAGGGCTTCTAGAGATTTTCTATCCTTTCATTTGAACTGGGTGGTTAGGAACACAAAGGATGGTGGTTAGGAATTATAATAAGAAAATAAAATTTTGGAAATGAAAATTAATTTTTATAATGAGTAGGTAATTATACTTGTTTTTATAATTAAAAGTAAAATGTCTAAATCCTTCTTTATACCCATAAACAAATGATCCTGTCTTAATAAAGAGACTTCTCTTAACCATGAAGGGAACCCAGAGACACAGAACTGTAAAAATACTGAGAATAAGTAACTGTTGAGTAGCGCTCATCAGCAACAGTGTATTAGTATCACCTGCTCTAAGATCAAAGAACAGCAAAGGAGGAGAATAGGAGATGAGATAGAAGAAAGGGGAAAGCTGTACTCTCATGTGGCCATGATACAGTCAATGCAATCATGAATCACAACATGGGTCTCCAAATGATTGCTATTAACAGTCAAGTCATCAGCAAGACCCAGCTTTCCGACAATGAAATATGAACTATTCATACATCCTCTAAAAGAGGTTGACACTGTCTCAACTTGTTGAATGCAAACACTGCTGAAACTGCCATACTTCAAAAACAGTACCAAACCCAAAGTCCCACTTGTTTAAAACATGGGTCACAAAATTGAAAAAAAAATGTCATGAGCTTATGAACAAGGGAGGAGTACCTGGGACAGGAGGTACAACATAATAACAAGAATTTCTGCTTGACTTTTTAGTACTCTTTGAGATTTGTGACTTTTCACTTAAGTAGATGGTGTGGGTGCACCATCCAGAAGTATTGCAACTCTTCATGCTGTGTTTTGTTTCTTATATTATCTTTATAGCAACAGTGCATTAATTTGAGATGCAAAATCATTTTTATACATGATTGAAGACACTTACAAGGCTTTAAAGAAAAACATAATATGAGGTCCAATTGTATGTGCTTTTTAATGATTTTGGTGTACATTGCTCCAGTTTTATGTTATTCAGTTAACTTTACTATTTACATAGTATATATATATATATATATATATATATATATATATTCCTTTTCATATTAAATATTTAAACATTAACCGGGGTTTAATTAGGTGTGCTTTTCTCAATCTCCCAATTGCATTTTGATGAACTCCTTGGTTATTCAATTAATGTGTGAATGATTTGCATAAAGTCTATTTATACTCTATGGGCTATTGTAGAATCACTTGATATTTTCCCTTTTATATTAATGGATCCATTTACTATTGTACTAGTGGGAAATGAACTCCTATAATTGGAATCTAGTAAGATACTTTACAGCTTATTAGCTTAGGGGTAATTATCTGCATGTTATATTGCACATTGAATTGCAATTGAAAGCAGCTCATTATAATATTCAAGAGAAGTGCCAACAAAAATAATTAAATTGTTACAGTAACCCTTGGCTTCTAGTGAAACTGAGCACATGTATTGAAATTCGTTTCTTTAACTTGTATGCAGTTGTGTTCCTTTTTGGTAACTATTCTTTTTCTCTGTTCCCTTTCTTTTTTCTTTTTTAAATTTGCTGCTTGCCATTGCAGGAAGTAGAGGTTTGTATGCTGTTTCTCTGTTTCATATATTATTTTAGATTTTATATGAATCCATCTATTTTAATTTATCATATACACTTAAATCGTGCTATTTCCCTCTCTTAGGATGATTATTTCCGCACCTGGAGCCCAGGAAAACCATTTGATCATGGTAAGAATCCATTATTTTTAAATAAAAATATATAAATTCTCATACCTGCTATATTCTAGAAATAGTATTCATTGCCTGGTTAGACTTTAAAATGCTGAACACATAAACACGCACGAGAGGAAAATCTATGCAGTAACTATGTTTATTTCAGTATAATAAAGTTAGGAAGGAGATAATTAGGTACATGATTATGTCAGAATTCCATTTATTTTTAGAAACATGCCTTAGATTGCTGATTTGAGATTTTTAACTTTATTTACCATATCTATTTTTATTGGTTGTTACAAGTCACTTCATCTTGTTTCTAGGGGTATCCATCTGGCAAGTAGATTTATTTGTGAAAATTTTCCAAAGAAATATCATTACCGTCTCTACTTTAACTGATTAAAATCTTTCATTTAAATGGAAAACTCTTGGTGATTACATTCAGCAGAGGCCTTAGCAAGACCCTGAAGAAAATGCTATGCACTAAATACTACTCTCCAACTCAGAAGCTAGATAGAGCTTGTGCCCTGGCTAGCTCACCTAACGAAGGAAAGTCACACTGACTAGCAAGCTTATTCATGTAAATGAAAACATTCCTGTCACAATAATCGTAATAATTCTACATCCTGCGAGCCTTATTAACCAGATTCCGTAACACAGTACAGAATGCTTTTACAGGTTCAAAACAAGCATCTTCAGCTTCAGAGGATGTTCTTAACACAAAGTATACTTGGTGAAGCAGTAGTGTTTGGGACTCAGTCAGTGTTCTCTGGGCATAATGAAAGACATCAGTTATAGAGAAAACAAAAGCTGGTTTGAGACATGTTTCTGGAGGTTCTAATCCAAGAGAGCTCTTCCACTTTGCTGTGTGTACCTGGAGAGGGTGAACATTGCGGAGGAAACGATTTAGATCACAAAGAAGCTAAGAGAGAAGTAAGGAGCTCAGAGTTCTCTGGCCTCTCCCATGGCATGCCCCTCAAGGAGCTGCAAACCTGCACGACTCTACTTGTTAAGGGTCTGCTGCCTCAAAACTCTTCCACCTTACAAGACAACACTTTAGTGATTGGATCTTTAAGGAACTATTTCATAATCAAAGTCACAATTAGATCTAGAAACATTTGTATGTTATGTTAAATATTCTCAAGATCTGGCTGTGCATAACCAATGGAAATTTTAGTCTGGCATATGAAGCAAGAATTTGCACCCAAGTAATGCTTCAGAATTCGTACTTCTTTATTTGCTTCCATTACATTCCATATTATACACAATATATTATATACTATTTGCATTCACATTATATTACCAAATTTAGCCCTGTTTTATTTATTGAATCTTATACTAGGATTTAAATAATTTATTTTTCTCTTGGTTAACCAATAAGTCATGCCATTGTTCTCAGAGAAAAAAACGTAATGAAAATATTATGTCAAACAGAATGAAATGCATTCATGTTTTTTTCTTGGAAAACAAATTTTTATAATGGAATCATAATCCTTGACAATTGGAAATTATCTGTAAACATTCAGTCTTGTCAATCTTGGTAAATGTTGTTATAATAAAGTTGCTTTGATGACATTTATGAGTGGAGTGTGTATTGAATTGTGACTTCTCTTTGCTTGCATAAAACTGGTTATCATAGGAAAAGTTACTAAAAGTAAATATAATACAAGAATGATTTAACCTTAGCTTGTTAATATATATCATATCATAAATATCATATTTATTGAATAGAGCTGTTTATGACTAAAAATTTTGAAAACTGTCTAATATTGTTGTTATATTTAATATGTATTAGTTTACTTAACCCAACAAAAGCTCTTCAGACTTAGACGAGGTTATTGATGAATTGAGGAAGTCAATTTCTTGCCTGTGTGGTCGTACTTCAAAGAAGACAAGCAAGGATTTCAGCTCAGGAGGTCTAACTTCTGGTACAGGGACCTAAGTACCCTGTGCTATTGATAATCATATAGTTTCAGAAAGACACGAGAACTCAATTCTTGCACATATAATTTCATTTACATATACATTTCAGATTATGTAGTTCAGTGGTATGCATTATAAGTTTTGGTTCTGTGTGTGCATGTAGTATAAACTGAGCAACATTCCTTTTCTCACCATTGCAAAATCTGTGTATTCTTATTGTTATTGTACTAGATATAATCATGTTACCATTTGCTATGTTATAGGCCTACAGTATTTTTATACTATCAAACCTTAAATTTTGATAGACAGGATATATACTATTGGTCCATAAGCACACATAAAAATGATATGCAATGGAGAAGCATATTACATTGATATGCATGTATCATCCCATTTGTGAACCACCGTAGGAGTAAGAGAATATTTCAAACCCCATGAGATCTGAAAAATACAGAATTAAGTTCTACTAATTTTTAATACATTTCCATTTTTTTTTAGATAGCCTGTTTTTCTTCGGGGTATCTTAGTTCAAAGCTAATTGATCTGTTGAACACAAGATAAATTATAAGGCATTTAATGCATGCTTAAATATTAGCATATTTTATTTATGAGTATATATGTATTGTAAATATGAGTTTATTTTATTTATGTTTTAAGTGTGAATTGAATTATATATTTTGTTAAAATAGTGAAGAGAAAGTTATTATATTATTGCACTTTTATATGCTGTCATTTATGTCTTTCAGACTAAGTACTTTTAGTATAAGATATTACCTCCATTTTTAATAATGCTTCAACAACATTCCCTTGTGCATGCATAAAATATGAACAGATATGCAGAGAAAATCTATGTTGGTTTATATGTAATCATGCACAAATACATGTA
Organism: Microtus ochrogaster; assembly: GCF_000317375.1. Taxonomy (NCBI): domain Eukaryota; kingdom Metazoa; phylum Chordata; class Mammalia; order Rodentia; family Cricetidae; genus Microtus; species Microtus ochrogaster. The sequence continues at coordinate 1,951,052 of NW_004949159.1, forward strand.
TATTCTAGCCAAGTAGTTTCTTGTTCATACATATCTCAGGTTTCATAGTTTTCACTGTAACAATTTAAAAAATCTCATTTAAGATTCTTTTCATTTATCACAACATTTCCAGTTTGCTTTTCTTTAATCTAATAAAATAAATAATTAGAAGGTTGAGAACCTTTAAGGTTTTGTGTGCTTAAGTAAACCATTTTGATGATTGTGACTCTGCTTTAAAAATGAAATAAAGTACGTGGATGCAAAAATAAATAGCTTTGCATTTCTCCATGCCGAGTTCTCTGTGATACTGCTTCTCTTCATTAGTGTGGTTAATCATAAGTTGACACAACTGAAATCAACTGAAAAATAACTTTAATGAGGACATACATCTTCTCGAATAAGACCTAGACTTTGTATTCCGTGTTTTCTGTGAAAAATTAAGGAGAAATTCATGAGTGAAGATAGAGTAGTAGAAGAAACCTGATTTAAAATAATTTTGTAATGCTTTGAATAAATTTACAGCAGGTTTTAAGGGCAAATATGCACTTATTTCTTTTAACCCTGTTTTGTCTATGAAAATGATTGAGTAGCATACAAGAGCAATAAGTAGAATTTTCAGCAGTACTTCAAGTTGTTTATAGAATCTGATTGAATTAATGAACTGTATTTGTACCTGTCATCTTTACTCAAACGTATGCAATACATACAGAGTAACACAGAGACACATACACACAGAGACCCACAAAGACACAGACACATACATAAATACAGATACATACACACACACATAGACACACACAGGCATAGATGCACAGAGACACAGAAACACACAGAGAGACCCACAGAGACACACAAGTGCACATACACGCACATACACCCATAAAAAGACGCAGGAGCACACACACAGGTGCAAATGCAGACCCACAGAGGCACAGATACACACAGACCCACAGATGCACAAATATACACACACACACAAAGAGAGAGACAGACTCAGACAAATAGTCACAGACACATGGACACAAACTTACAAAAACAGACACATAGACAAACATATCAAACACACAGACACAGACAGACACACATACACAGAGAAAACCTGAAACACACAGAGACACACACAGAGACATAGACCCAGATAATAGACACATACACACACACGCGCACACACACACACACACACACACACACACACACACACACGTGTGTGTGTGAAAGAAATAGGAAGAAAACATGCATTCTGTACTTTTCTTTTTCTGTTATGAAATACCTTAGAAATCTAATTAAGGAAGAGTTTATTTTGGCTAACTGAAAGTGTAGTCCATCTTGGCAGAATAGCACGGTAGTATCAATGCTTAGGGAAAAGAACTATTAATGCTATTGCTCGGTTCTAATTCCTTTTTTCATTTCTTTTGTGGTTCCCAGACCATGGATAAGTGCCTAACATCAGAATAGGTTTCTCTTGCCTCAGTTAAGCCAATCTAAACACGGGTAAGAATTTCCCATAGGCTTGTCTCTTAAGTTTGTCTCCTAAATTTGTCTCCTGAGAAGCTGACAAATATGAGTTATCACCCTACAGTAGCTTCTGGTTGCTCTCCTTGTTTTTTACCAGGGAGAGGATTGTAATTAACAAATTTGCAACTAGAAACCTAGATATAAACATAGTTATTTCTTTTGTGAAGTGCCAATTTTATTTGGTAGCTGTGCTCCCCTGTTTTTTGCAGGTGTCTGGGGGTTGAAATTAGTTACGAGAAATATAGATAGAGACTTCATGAAGGCTGTTTAGCCCCTGTGACACTTTGGAAGTGCTGTGTCCTCCAGATCAAGTCCTCTATGTGGAGGGCAAATGAAGTCTTTCTGTTCTGTTTCAGTAGATTTAATTTAACAAATTATAGAGATGAGTTATGTGAAGCCATTCCTATACTCAAGATGCTGAAAATGGCAAGAATAGCTGTGGGAACAGTTAGAGGTGGAACTAGATGAGCTGTGTACCAAGTTTCTAAGGAGGCAGATGACAAAACCCACTCCTCTGTTTGAGAGAACAGTCACATGCTGAGCCATGGGCTTTCCCATCATTTCTCTCTTTTTGTCTTCAGTCCTAAAGGCTTCCCCTCATTCTCATTGGTTAGTTACATTCATCTCTGCAGTGTCTTCCACCACGACATACCAGTCACAACCAGATTTGTTCCCTAATTATCAACATCTCGCTGCAAAACACATGATGAAGAAACTCCATCTGGTGCTTTTGTTTTCATCAGTGACTATAGCCGTCCATTATACCAAGTTTATAACTATTTCTAAAATTAAAGAAGTGTTTGAACAACTAGATTCCAACGTTTGTTTTCTCTTCCTTTAAATATAGTGATGTACTTAAAACACATATTCTGTAGATTAGACTTCCTAATGCTTGGAGTGTAACTTGTTTACATAAGTGTTGTGTTTTTCCTACTCTTACTTTGGGCATTTCTTAGTAATATTCTGAAACAATAGGTTGGTCTGATCTGTATTTCACAATAGAGGCATGGTGTTCCACAATAGGACTTTGTTTAAAAGCTTAGAGTCTTTTGGTTTTGTTTTAGTGGAAAAATCAGCCCTCTATTAAAATTCATTGAGGGCAATATATAAAGAAGACTGCATTTTGTCAATGTTTTTCAATCATTTAAAATGTGAATTTGAACCTCTGTTTAATGTGAATAATTTTGGATCAATTAACATTGTTTGATTTAAGATTTTTGAGTCATTTTGAACAAAATCATTTTTAGATGATAACATTCACATGCTAACAGTTGAATTGATTCACATCTTATGCTGTTTGATTGGTCATGTTAATAACTTTGTATCATAGAATCCTTCTATACTCCTAAGGTAAAATATTCAGACATTGTATTTTACCAAGGCGCCATTATTACATGCTCAATTATTCTATGTTATTCTATGACTGCACTTTTGTTTCCCAGCACCCAGATCTGAATAATCACACAGAAACTGTATTCATTTACACTGTTTGTCCAATATCTTAGACTTCTTACTGGCTAGCTCTAACTACTAAATAAAAGCATTGATTAATGTATATATTGCCACAAGGCTGTGGCTTACTGGTGTGGTACATTACTCTCTAGGCAACATCATGGCATCTCCTCTACTCTGCCTGTGCTCTCTCTCCCTGTCTCTGTTTAGATTTACCACACAGCTTTACCCTGCTAAACCACTGTCTGAAACAACCTTACTTATCAACCAATAAAAGCGACACATATACAGAAAGACATCCCGCAGCAATGTTATGCTTAGAATACATGAGAGATGGCTCCTCAGTGAAATGTTTATTTCCTTTGTTTAGTCCTTGCTACATCAAATCTAAAAAAAAAAAAATCATTCTACAATATCTCATTGTTTTAATCTATATAATAATGTTCTGTCTCCAAAGTGTAACAGAGTGTGTAAAACACATCTGGTTTTGGGTCACAAATTTAAATTGAGATTAATCATACTTCATTTACTTTATAGGGCACTATCCTGCTCAGGTGTACAAGAAGTAAAATTAAGTGTATTTCTTTTCAATGAATTTATATATTAGAAAATTTTGAATCAAATTTGTGGAGCATACCATGGGGTTGATAAAATTTACACTAAAAGTATTTTTCGAGTTTGGAATACAATTTCTTATTATTTTAATTTTTGTTATTCAAGCATGAGTAATATTCCATATGGTTATTAAGCCATAGTTTATTAGAGACTTCATTGGCCAAAGAAGTAATTCTAGCATTGTTTTATATGAGAATTAATCACTTATTTGTACAGTGAAAATATTTAGACCAGGATCCTAAATATTTTTAATTACATTTCTTTTGTTTATTATGCATTTACATACATGCCTGGAGGCAGAAGTAGGAGGAACATTTGGTTGTGCAAATGGCTAATCAGGGGACTTTGTTAACAGTTATAAAGTAGTGATAGAATCAGATACTTGACATCAACTTCTGGCTTCTGAGTGTGTCTGCGCCCCAACGAACACACATGGATACACTTAAAGTCACACATGGGCATAAATCGCACACATTTAAACAAAATGGATGTGGAATATGTTCAGGACTAGTAGTTAAACACTTGATCATTAAGCACACATCTGAATATATTTAGGATAGAGTCACTATAGAGAAAGTTGACATTTAAACTTGTTTGGAAACATTAATAAAATAATTTTAATTATGTAACATTATGTGGATGGAGTAAATTTTCTGTTCTTGGAAAGTACTTACAATAAACTCTAAACAACTAAGTATGCGACAAAAAGAATATTTCAAGGACATGAAAACTAGCTGTAGAATACAGTCTTGGAAACTTTGGATTCACAAATTTTATCCACAATGCTAACCCTGAGTATATGAATTCATGTGTCACTGGGATTATTAAAATGATGGAGCAATATGACTCATGGTAAAGGGACATGCTGTGCAAACCTGATGACCTGAGTTCAAACCTAGAACCCAAGTGAGGTACCTGGATTAGAGGCTCTCATCTGTTTTCCTAGAGCCAGCATTCCTACTACAAGGTAGTAAGCAGATGTAGGAGACATAGCCAGAAGCTCACGTTTCAGTGAAGTGAAAGAAATCAAAATAGAGACCCTGCCTCAGCGAAAAAGTGAAAAGAGATGAAAAGAAAGAACCAGTTCATGAAAAGTTATCTTCTGACCTATTCCTGAATGCCTTGGCATGCATGTCCCAGTGGACATGAATGTACACACAGAGAGATACACACACACACATACACAGAGAGAGAGAAACCTTAAATAAATAAAAATGGATATTTAACTATTTTAAATATTATTAGACATTTACAGTTTGATAATGCAGTGTCCTGTATTTGTCTCTCCCATTGTGTTGTCTCTGTGCATGTTTATGTTATATATGTATATGTGTGTATAATTTAATTTTAACTAGTGTATTAAATTTTTGAAAGGAAATATTTTGTTTCTTCAGTTTTAGCTCTACACTCCTGCTCATGCTGGAGCACATAGTGAAATCAGTGAGCCTGAGAAAGATTCCTTGTAGTTCGTAGGAGATTAGTGGGGAAAGAAGGCAGAGCTGAAAGGAAGGAAGATGGAGTAAATTTGTACAAAATTGTTATTTATTAGCACCTTAACTTCAACAAAAATATTTGAAATTTTAAGTTTTCATGAAATATGGAAAATATTTTCTATAGATTATTTTCTATTTGTCCAATTATGTATTTTAAAGCATAATTCACAAGGCCAGTAACAACTAAATGACTACATGATAACATGTCCAACTGTAGAAAATTATATCAGACATGTGTTGTTTTTAATTAATTTTAGAGCACAAAAGCATTGTTTCCATTATGAGATTGCCATGCATATAAAATACTGCATATTTCTCATATCTATCTCCACTTCCCACCTCCATTCTTCTTAATTCAATACCCAGAGCAGAGAGAGAATTAAAGAAAATAAAGATCTTGCTTTTAGCTATATTTTTCCTGTCATGCTGTTCAGAACCCTCTGCAGAGTGAAAACTGTTACCCACAGTGGGTTGTGTCTTTCTCCATCAATTTCTATTCAGGCAGTCCCCCATGGATATACCCTGCTCAATCAGATCTAGACAATTTCCATAAAGACTTCCTTCCAAAATGATTCAAGGCTGTGTCAAGTAGATAGTTAAAAGTTACCAGGAAATGACTACTTCTGTTTATTCAAATTCCAATCTACAAATACCAATTAATGCTTCCTTCAGAACACTAGTGTAGATTAACATGAGTATGACAATTTAAGAATTTTTGATTGGATTATTAGGTACTTTTAAGTCCAGTTTCTTGAGTTTTTTTTTTATATATATTTTGGAATATATATAAAATCCCCCTCTGTCTGATGTGGGATTAATGAAGATCTCTTCCTGTTCAGTAGATTGTCATTTTGTTTTATTGATGGTGTCCTTTGCCTTACAGAAGCTTCTTAATTTCAAAAAATCCCATTTATTAATTGTTGCTCTCAGTGTCTTGCTACTGGTGTTATATTTTGGAAGTTGTCTCCTGTGCCAATATATTCAAGGCTACTTCCCACTTTGTCTTCAGTGAGGTTCCATGTGGTTGGATTTATGTTGAGGTGTTTGATCCATATAAGTTTTGAGCATGTGGATGGATATGGATCTATTTGCATTCTTTTTCATGTTGACATCCAGTTATGCCAGCACCATTTGTAGAAGATGCTTTCTTTATTCCATTGTATAATTTTGACTTTTTGACAAAATCAGTTGTTTATATGTGTTTGGATCAATATCAGGATCCTCAAATCAACCCATTGATCCACCTGTCTTGTTTCTGCCAGTACCATGCTGTTTTCCTTATAAAAGAGCTTGACATCAGGAATGGTGATGCCTCCAGAAGTTCTTTTATTTTGGAGGATAGTTTTGACTCTTCTGGGTTTTTTGTTTGTTTGTTTTTTTCACATGAAATTGAGTGTGATTTTGAGGTCTGTTAAGAACTGTGCTGGGATTTTTGCTAGTGATTGCACTGAATCTGTAGATTGCTTTTGGTAAGATTGCCATTTATTATATTAGAGAAATTACCAAATAATCCAATCAAAAAATGGGGTACAGATCTAAACAGAGAATTCTCAATAGAAGAATTGCAAATGGCCGAAAGACATTTAAAAAATTGCTCAGCATCCTTAGTCATCAGGGAAATGCAAATCAAAATATCTCTGAGATGCCATCTTACACCGATCAGAATGGTTAAGATCCAAAACACCAATGATAGCTTATCCTGGAGAGATTGCAGAATAAGGAAAACACTTCTCTGTAGGAGGAACAGCGAGCCTGCTTTCCTGCCCTCTGGTTCCTGCCCGCCTGGCTAGCTTATGCCCCTAAATAATTACACGGAAACTGTATTCTTTTAAACACTGCCTGACCCATTAGTTTCAGCCTCTTATTGGCTAATTCTCACATCTAGCTTTAACCCATATTTAGTAATCTGTGTAGCACCTCGACGTGCTGGCTTATGGGGAAAGATCTTAACCTGCGTACATCTCAGAGAGGAGAGCTATGATGTCTGCCTCATTGCCTTCTTCCCAGCATTCTGTTCTATCTACTCCAGCCACCTAATTTTCTGACCTACCAGGCCAAGCAGTTTCTTTACTAATTAACCAATGAAAGCAACACATAGAAAGAAGACCCACCTACATCACTTCTCCATTGCTGGTGCTAGTGCAAATTTGTACAGCTACTTTGAAAATTACTATGGTGCTTTCTCAGAAATTTGGGAATAAACCTACCCTAAGACTCAGCAATACCACTCTTGGATATATACCCAAAGGCTTCTCAATCACACTATAGGACATTTTTTCAAATATGTTCATAGAAGCCTTATTTGTAAAAGCCAGAACCTAGACACAACCTAAATGCTCCTCAACTGAAGAATTTATAAAGAAAATGTGGTACAATTATGCAATGGAGTACTACTCAGTGGAGAAAAAAAAAGCTATGGCATCTTGAAATTTGCATGCAAATAGATGAAACTAGAGAAAACTATCCTGAGTGAGGTAACTCAGACCCAGATAGACAAACATGGTATGTGCTCACTCATAAGTGAATATTAGACATAAAGCAAAGGATAATCAACCTATAGTTCATGGTTCCAGAGAAGTTAGGTAACAAGAAAAACTATAAGAGAGATATACATGAATTCCCCTGGG
>NW_004949159.1:1958832-1961637 GCF_000317375.1 Microtus ochrogaster
TTAACCAATCTAAAAAGAAAAAAAGCTCATAAGTCTGAGAGAAATGTTATCTAAGGCACTAAAATCAGTGTTGATGCAGTGAGTGTCACAGTGGCTGTGTAGTGTGCAGGCAGAGCCGATGCTGGCTCAGGGAGTAGGCTGGATTCCACGCTGGCCATGCTGACCTCAGGGAAGTGACTTCACCTCTCCACGTCTCAGCTTCCTTGTTTGTGAAAGGGAATAATTGTACTGAGAGGCTTAAATGTTAATACATATAAAGAAACTAGAAGATTCGCAGTTCTAAGATGCCCAGGAGCCTGCTTTCCTTCCCTTTCCTCTTCCTCAGCCTTCTCTGACTGCATCGTGTTTGCCTTTCCGATTCACGCCCATCTCCTGTTTTTCCTCCTCCTAACTTGTGAATATCCCATGGAAGTCTTTAATGGAAAAGCGACATATGTTTCAGGCTTCACGATGGTTAAAAATATTTTCCAACTAAAGTCACCATGTCCAGTGATGATGGGCTTTATGGCAAGAGAAAGCTCCTTTCTTTTAACTTTATGAGGCAACACCATCTTTGAATGGTGGGTTGTTTTTTTTTTAATAAGGATAGAAATTGGCCCTACACAATTAATGGCTATTGAGTGCTGAGAAAGGAAGAATTCATCTTCTCTAGGGAAAGGTCCTCTGACAGGTCATCTAACACACACACACACACATAGATATATATATATAAACATACATATATGAGCAAATATTAATGAGCCCAGCAGGTTATTTACATATATGTATATATGTATGTATGTATGTCTGACAATAATAATTAAATAATAAGAGGCCATGAATTTGAGGAGTTGGGATGTGGGAGGACTTGGAGGAAGGGCATAAGTTATGTAAATAAAGTAACTGTGTATAAAATTCTCAAAATATAAATTTAAATTTTTTTTAATTTTAAAAGAAATTGGCCCTGTTTTTTTTTTTTTTCAAAAAAAAGGAACCATTGGGCTTGAATAAAAAGGATGAACACTCTGGGGATTTCATACCTGCTGTTAGGCAACAGTTGTCTTCATCAGTTCAGGGACACAGTACCCACATTTTGTACAGGTAAGGTCCAGAAAAGCATAATAAAAAGCAACATGCCAAAACAGACCCATCCTTCTGGACAGCAGTGCATTTGGACTGTCTCTCCAGACCCTCTACTCTTCTCCCCTCCTAGCCAGGGCCCCACTGACCTCACAGCTTCCCTCTTGCCAAGCTGTAAAGGACATCTGAACCAGAGGACTGGGACGCCAGCCAACGCTGGTAAAGGTGAAGAATGCATGACTATAAAAAGCCCAAACATGTGGCATTGGATATAGCACATAAGGTTTTTATTTTTATTTTTTATTTTTTGGAGAAATGGTTTATAAATAACACGGAAAAGTACAAGGGTCAAAATATTGAATTGTCAGACACTTGAAATCAATCATTCTTAACACTGAGCCCAAGGGTCATCTATACCAACAGAGAGTGGAGCCTGAATAGAAGTGCATCTACTAGTTTTATTTTTCTTATTAAGTTATTTATACATTCATTAATGTTTTTTTAAACAGAATCACCTTTGTCTGGAATACAGTACATTGAGTATGTAGCTATATTTCAGAAAGAACAAAAAGAAAAAGCACAAGACAATCCATTTAGAAGATTTATATGCTCTGAGGGCTATCCAAGTTGAAATGCCGTAGAAATGGGAACGTCTAAGAATCCTATTGAAAAGGCTTCCTTATCTCAACCCATTACTGATGAGTGAGAGGATGGGCTGAAGACAAGGAGAGAAGGAACAAAGGAAGGAGGGGGAGGGAGAAAGGGAGGGGTGAAGAGAACATGAAGGAGTGAATGGGATGGACAAGTTGGGGAAGATCTGAAAGGGGAGACCAAAGAGAGATATACGTGGATTCCCCTGGGAAGGGAAGAGACAAGATCTCCTGAGAGCATGGGGGAGAAGGGAATGTGGAAGGGGAGGGGGAGGGAGAAAGGGAGGAAAGTGAAGAACATGAGGGAACAGAATGCTCAAGAAGTGGGAAGGACAGTGAGGGAGTGAAAGGAAAGAGATATCTTGATTGAGGAAGCCATTAAAGGACTATTGAGAAACATAAAACTAGGGAAAATCCCAGAAATCCTCAAGGATGACCCCAGCTGAGACACTAAGCTACAGTGGAAAGGATAGCTAAATTGGCCTTCCCCTGTAACCAGACTGGTGACTACCTTAATTGTCATCATAGAACCTTCAACCAGCAATTGATTGAAGCAGATGCAGAGATCTACAGTGAAGCACTGGGCCAAGCTTTCTAAGACCAGCCTAAGAGAGGGAGGAGCGATAATATGAGCAAAGGGTCAAGACCATGATAGTGATACCCACAGAAACAGCTGACCTGAGCTAGTGAGAGGCAATTAACTCTGAACTGATAGCAGGCTAACCTGCAAAGGACCAAATTAGTTTCACTGAATGTGGGAGACAGTTGTGAGGCTAGACAGTCTGTGGAACCACTGACAGAAGAACCAGGATTTATTTCCAGTGCTTGAACTGATATCTAAGAACACATTCTTTTTGAGGGCTACCTTGCTCAGCCTAGATATAAAGCAGAGGTTCTCGGTCTTGCCTAAAACTGAAGTGTCAGCTCTTCATGGGAAGCCTTATACTTTCTGAAGATTGAATGGGGAAATGGGGTGGAGGGAAGGTTGAGGAAGCAGGAGGAGGAGAGGAAGTGGGAATGGGAATGGCGATAGCTATGTAAAATGAGAGAAGAGTGTTTAAAAAAATTCTTTTTTTTTTTTTTTGAGACAGGGTTT
>NW_004949159.1:1961737-1975675 GCF_000317375.1 Microtus ochrogaster
GACTAAAGAGTCAGGGATAGACAGGCAGTGACCATAGTCTTTGAACTTAGTGGTCTAAACTTCTCTCTATCTTCCTCCCTGGAACTCTGTACAAGCACAGTCGTTTTATCTTTTGCGTGGTCCCCAGAGCTTTGCTCCTTTCCCTTTTTATGAGAATATGTATTCTGGGGATGTCTTTCCATTGCTCTTTGTACTTTTTTCTTCAGAAATTAAGGTATCACTTATCCTCACAAATCCTTCCCTTTGCACAGAGTCCACAAACTAACCAAAGTACGTGAGGTGCTTGCACAAGGTGAGCCACATGCTTTCCCCTCAGTCTGAAACCTGAGGTTGTGTCTTCTCCCCACCAACTCTCCATCGCTCCATGCTTTGTAGACATCTTTTCTCCTTGTCAGGCGTCTGTGTCTGTCAGAGAGGACAGAGTCTAGCAAACAAAGATTCTTATACTAAAATGTAGATTGTTAAAATGTGGTAATTTTCTTTTTTCTTCGAAGCTTGTTTTCAAAATAAGAATAATGCCTTGAATGAAATCCCACTGAAAGAGATTCTGCAGGCATCAGGAGAGCTTCTGGAAGAGCACTTACCAGCTGTGGATCAGCCAGTGTCAGGTGGCTATAAGAAGAGGTTTTTTTTTTTTTTTAATTTTGTCGCTTTTTGGTTTTGTCAATTTTTGAATTTAGACATAGGGTTTCATATTTCCTCCAAACTAAATTGTATTTTGTTCATTCATCAGAGAAAAGAAACTGGAAAGTCTGCACTCTTTCATGACGGAATTAGCATAGTATGTCTTTTATTTCATACCAAAACCTTTAGAAAAACAATTGCAGAACGTTTTGACGCCTACAGTGAAGGCCTATGACCGAGAGTCTCCTTGATTCTGTAATCAATTTCTCAATCATTTTTCATCATCAGTGAATTCATTTAACTTCATGATTATTCAGACTATCATAATATACTTAGTTCACAGCATATGGTAAGTTTCACTGAAATTGAGAAGTATTACATGGCAACACTTCACTAAACAATTGTCCAATAATCCATCTATCTAAGGAAAGGAAGGGCATTTCCTGTCAGGGTTTGTTCTCAACAGAGCCCTGTGGGCACCCAGTGACCTGCTGTTTCCCTTCCAGGCACACAGGAACAATCCAACAATTCGTTGTAAAAACGTTGCTCAGAATTCAGGTCAAAGGCATAGGTTTAAGAGCTAACCTTTCATATCAGCTCCATCATTGACATATCTCTTCCCTTCTGTCCTTCAAAAGTCAGCTTAACTTATCAGTCTGTTGATATCCTCAGTGTCTGGGACAAAGCCCATCAGGTCTTGAATAGTTGAACATATCATTAGTTCTGAAACCGTGCTCCAGAAATCGCTTGTCTTGACTTACTATTCTGCATTATCCTCACACGACTGTGCTCAGTACGAAAACGTTTCTGTTTCCAGGGCTGGGGAGATGGCTCCGTGGTTCGCAGTACTTGTTGTTCTAGAGGAGCCAGGTTCAGTTCCTGTAGCCACATCAGGTGGCTCACAACAGCCTGTAAGCCCGGGTCTGGGAGATCTGATGTCACCTGGCCTTCAGTGGCACCTGAACTCACATAGCGCACATAAACCCACATAAGCTCACCCAAAAACACCTAATCTATATAGCATGTGTATAGGAAGGAGAGAGAGAGAGAGAGACTTTAGTAGTAACTTGGTCTTTGTTTTCCAGTGTCCTCTGAGTATCTAGGTTATTTGTATAGGATGAGGTTATTTGTATAGGATGAGTATCTAGATTATTTGTATAGGTGAGGTAGCACTCATGTGTAAGGTTTAAGGTAGAAGCAAAACAAATCCTTGGGTAGTCTTGGAATAAATAATAAGCCTTAAAATTGCAATCTGGATCTAATGGATAGGCAAACCCCAGTGAGACAGAGGCTGTTACCTTTGAGGGGAGGAGAGTGGCAACGAGAGAATCAGAGGAAAAGAGGGACAGATGGAGGCAAAACCACTTGCGAAAGACTCTGGGACCAAGTCGATAGGAGGTAATTGGGACGTTGGAGAACAGGAAGGCGACAGTAATGATATGGTTCTCCTGGCCACCAACGTTACCTGGGAGCATGCTGCTGCTCAGCCGGCATCAGCTTAGTTTCGCTAAAGAGGAGGCTGGAGAGGGAGAATAAAGGAGAAACACTCTGCACCCTCACTCTCAGCTGGGCCCGTGCCGTGTGAATCTCCTATTCTGAACACACGCCCAGCTCTTAGGGTAAAAACTACTTGCAAGCATGAGGTTTCCAATACTGCAAACCTATTCCAGAACAGTCTATCTGCAGCCATTTAGAAACCTAAGACGGGGTAGGCAGGAAGGAGAGGAGCTTCTGTGGAGCCAAGTGTTTTAAACTGGTGTTTTCTACCCTGCTCTTAGAGACTTTTTTTTTTTTTAATGTTTCTCCCTTCCAGTGAGCTTTCTTGTGGCATGGAGAATGCCACCATGTCAGCACCATGGTGGAGATACAAATTAAGACACTGAAACCATCACGCGGTATTCAAGAGCTACTGTCTCCCCAAAAAACGAACACAGATTTTTTTATCACATATTCAGACTGTAAATACAGGATGAGAAATAGAGTTTCTATTGCAATCAATTATTCCAGCACTTTGGTATTTAAATTCTTCTGTCACAAATGTGACCATAGGCCAGCATAAAATGAACTAATTGTGACATTAAACAGAGTTACAAATAGCAATCGATACACAGTTATTGGTGTTCTAACAGGTGACTGCTAACAGATCTGCAGGTCTGGAAGCAGGTTCTGTGTGCCTAGAATGCTCAGGACGCCCACAGCCGGAGTAAAATGCTCATTTGAATGAAATCTTCATTCCCTATTAAATTTCTTTATCCAATTCTGTGTGTTAGGAAGCTGGGCTTGATCCCTGGTCTAAGCCTAGCAACTCGTTTTCCAGTTCTGCCCAGGAAAATGCAAGCAGGCGAGAATGCGCTGTTGGCCACCCACCTCACAGTCTCTAGGAGGGAGTGCAGAGAGGAAGCCTTCTGCATTAGGCGAATGCACATTTCTGCAATCAAGAAAAAAAAAACAAAAACACTTGAGTCCAATCATCTACCCTTAGCTCTAGCTAATGGAAAAGAATGCAGGGAACTCTGGGAGTTGAAGTGGCTTTGGCAGGAGAGGAAACAGCTGTAACCCTGTCAAGGGTTGTCTGTGGGAGTCAGAGCAGCTGCTGACAGCATCAAGAATGCCTAGAAATGGGGAAGGCGCCTGCAGCCTTTGGTCAAAGCCGCTAGGTTCAGGAAGTGAACTCTCGACCCCATGAGAGGCATCCAGCTTTCATGGGCCACTTTCTGTCATTCTTCAGGCCGATTATCTCTTTTAGAACCAGAAGATAGGATGCTTAAATTTTGAACTGGTCCACTTTGGTTCACACAAAGATGTGCCTACACAGATTCAACCAGAAGGGGTGGAAAGAAAGGAAGGGAGCTTCAAAAACATGGCAAGGGCTGTTCCAGTAAACCTTAGGTATGCTCCAGAGTAAGCCAGGCAGTCGAGAAGGTTGTTTTCTGCATCAAAGGCCTTCAAAACTTTTTGAAGCTCCTATCCCATCTCCATGCATTGTGCTTATCCATCCAGTTCAGCAACCACCACTATCTATCCCCTTTGTCTGGCCTTCCCTCTGCAGCTTCCTCACCAGGCTCACCCATCCCAAAATAGCTCCACACCTCACCTTCAAGACCTATTAAACCTTAGCTGCTGGGGGAAAGAATCGGGCAACCTATTTATTCTGAAGTCTGATGGCCTGGGAATTCTGAATGTGACAGATAATTCTCTCAAGGGCGTGCACATCTGAAATATGCTTCATCCAAATGAGTGTTTCTCTAGTGATAAAATCTATTTTCTCTATGAATGAAAGCGTCTTCCCTTAGGCTCCCTAGGTAATTCTCTCTCTCTCTCTCTCTCTCTCTCTCTCTCTCTCTCTCTCTCTCTCTCTTTCTCTCTCTCCCAATCCCCTCCCCCTCCCATACATACACACAAGGAAAGCCAAGTGACAGGGTTAAAAGAAACTGCTTAATCTATTTAGAAAACGGTGGTAGCTCTCCCTGAAGAATGAAATAATTTCTGTGAGTCTCTGTGGAAGGTTAAGTCATTGCCCACTGAAAATCCTGGCTTCTCCCCCTCAAGATTTTAACATAAATTTATGGTTTAGAAGCAATCAATGATAGGGGCATCATTCTTATAAAATGTTGATTAATTATGCAAGCATTATTTATTGTTACCAAATAACAGATATTGTTAAAATTATTTATGATAACACTGGACTTCAATATTCAACTATGAGATCCCTGCACTGTCATCTTTCAGCTTTAAATGGCTGTGTCAATAACCATACTCCTGTTTACATAGCATCTGAGAAACGGTTTTGTATAACATAGGCAATTAATAAACACTTACTTAAGAGGTAGATAGTTTCGTCTTTGTTTTGTTTGAATTTCTGTTTTTTTCTTGAGGGTGCGAAATCTGAAGCTGTCTCTTTCAAGTGCTTATGTAAAAATACTAATATCAGACTCCCTATTTTCTCATAAACAAATACAGTCAGCTGCTGTGGTAAGCATTTACACAGCTCACCTCTAAGGAAGCCCGGGATTGAGCACTGAGCAGCATAAGAACAATGAAGCATGGGTACAGCTATTCTGCTTCTCATGTGGGTCTGAAATCTCAGATCCATAGACTTGCCTTCCCACAAAGGCCAAGCTGTGTTAAAGGGCCACCGAACAAGTGACTAGATGGCAGTGCCCTGGAATGCAGAGACTGGTATAGGAATGTGTAGTAAGACCCACGGGACCGCACACATTTCTCATTTGTGGCACAGTTCCCTTGGCTGGAAATAGATGGAGACTTCAGATACTTAGTCCAAATACTGCTTGCTTCCTTTTGGGTTGAATAGGGTACTGACAACTCTTGAAGATCTGAAATGGTGAGGGAATCCTCCTAACTGAGTGCTCAGCTGCCAATTTCTTTTTTTTATGTTTTTTCCCCGTTTATTTATTTATTAAAGATTTCTGTCTCTTCCCCGCCACCGCCTCCCATTTCCCTCCCCCTCCCCCAATCAAGTTCCCCTCCCTTGTCAGCCCATAGAGCTATCAGGGTTCCAAATCAGGAGCAGAAGGAGAGAGAGCACGAGCAAGGAACTCAGGACCGCGAGGGGTGCACCCACACACTGAGACAATGGGGATGTTCTATCGGGAACTCACCAAGGCCAGCTGGCCTGGGTCTGAAAAAACCTGGGATAAAACCGGACTCGCTGAACATAGCGGACAATGAGGACCACTGAGAACTCAGCTGCCAATTTCTAAAGCAGTTTTGAAACTGAAAGATGAAAAGGGAACAAGCCAATAAGTTTAGCTTTGAATGGGGGACTATGTATAAAATCTACCCACCCACAACACAGTCACCATATTGTAGGTGTTCCTTCATAAGGGTATGTAAAGGATCTCTCCAGTACCCAATCTACTTGCTTGTATTCATCTGGAAACTCTTACTGCTGCAATTTTTCCGTATAAATTTATGTGTATATGTGTATGTAAAATGTATGTGTATAAAACACACATAAATGGTATGTATAGATGTATGTGTATGTATAGACTATACACTTGCCCAATCATATGTATGTAGAGGCCAGAGGTTGACATTGGGGCTAGAAATCTTACTCTATTACTCTCTACATTGTTTTTGAGATAGGGTCTCTCACTGAACTCACGATCTCAGCCAGACTGACTGGTCACTAATCCACTCACCTCTGGGCCCCAGTATTGGGATTACAGGCATGTGCCTTTATACTAACTTTTGTGTGGTTCTCGGAGCTGAGCTTATGTCCTCATGTTTATTGAGCAAACAGTTTGCCCACGGAGTTGTCTCCCCAGCTCCTAAATGGCTCCTTATGAAATTTGCCAGCGTTTTGTCAGTACTGAGCTCACCAAAGCATCTCATGTCTACATATATTCTGTCGCTTCCGCCTTCTTCAGTCCTAGACCAGGAGTTCTTAAACTTTGTAAATGGCACCCTTATAGCAGCAGGCAAATCTCCTTCCGACACTTTTATTGCCTCAGATGTTAGATAACACTGATAGGTGGCGTGGGTTCTTCACTCCAAGTCACTTCACTCTTGGCGTGCGATGGATCCCACACTACTTGATGGAGCCGCTGGTTTGGGAAACACAATTTAAACTTGAATATCATTCACCTTTCCGTTACTTTTTGTCATGATTCATATATATGCTTTCCTTTTTTCTTTCCTTTCTTTTTTCCCTTTTCTCCAGCCGTGACTAGAAGTAACATTAACATTATTACCAATGTAGTATTTAAAGCCAGATTTATCCTCTTAGTCAGTGGTTTCTTGGTGCCAACTGTGGCTTATCTGTAATCACCTTGGTAACAAAGCCCTCGAGCATTGGGCCTTCCAGAACTTTGTCGAGACTTAGTGTGTACAAAGTGGTCCCCAGAGGTATTTCTGTCTCAGGGTCCCTTCATTTATGCTTTTAAAATTGTCAAAGATAAAAACAAAAGTTTTGCTTGCATTGACTTTAGTTATTACTATTTACTGTTTTATATGTTACAGCAGAAGATATTAAAATAGTATGTCCCATTAGCTGTGAGAGTGATGATGTCATTGAATGGAATACTCTTGGGAAAGAAAAATAAAGAAAAAAATGATGTATGGTGTTATAATAATAATAATAGTTTGACTTTGTGAACTTGCTAGAATTAAACATTCATGAGTCAATCCTTAACATCCAAGACCTAAAGTAAACACTAATGGGAGATGCTGAATTCTCACTTAAGAGTGCTCCTGGGGAGGGGGGGGGCAGAGAGAGGGAGAGGGAGAGAGAGAGAGAGAGAGAGAGAGAGAGAGAGAGAGAGAGAGACATAAAACCTGGGATGCACTCATTAACCACTTGGTTTTGTCTAACCTCTTAGTAAGAAGCCTAGACAATTGTTGCTATGGACTAGCCTTTTTAAAGGGGCAGCTCTATAGAATGTGTCACGGCAATCTCAGCAGTGGTTTGGAGCTCACCGCTCCCTTTGAAATGGTCCATGGATGAAGGGGACCTATTGATGTCTACTGCTGCAGTAAACAACACTTCTTAGACTCTGGAATGTTCTTCTCTTATGGTTGTTGTAAATCTCTTATCTGTTCTTTCTAGCTTGCTCTTTGGACAGAGGACTGTAAGAGCTGAAAATCCAATTCATATTTTTTTATTGAATAGGGCTCAACAGTGCGGTTTTTATTTGCAGTTTTTCTTGGTATTGCCATCTTCCTTGGAGGTTATTTGTCCGTTGATTTATGGTTCATTATGTACGCTTCTCAATGTGTTTTTTGTTTGTTACTCTTCAATGAGAGTGAATGAATTAGTGAGAAAGAGACGGGATCCAGTTGAGAGGGTTTGCTCGAGTATCTGGCCTGGTACCAGCGAAGCAGAGTGGCTGTATAATGTTTCATTAATGAAACAGATCTTAAGTGGAGATTAGGAGAGGAAGTGGGTTGATGGAGACATGGGTGTTCCTTTAGATGAGAGATTGGCTCTAGGGTAAGTGCAGTTGTGGAGTGGGTGAGTGATGTGCTAAGCGTGGTAAGGAGATCTGTCTGACTGCAGTACCAGGGGTGACTGCCTTATTATCGTTTTGTTTGATTGAAGAAGCAACTGGGTATAAGGCTATGGAGTAGCAGTTACCAATTGAGGCAGGATTCCCATTTCCATTTGTAAATCGGAAGGGAGGAAATGGACAGTCTGGAGGCCAGTTAGGAGGCGGTGCTGTGGTCTGCAAGGAAGTAGGTGAAAGAACAAAATCAGGTGAAGGTAAGAAGATTAGTCAGGTGTTAGCTCATTGAGTTCATCTTAATTTCCTACAGCAGCCACTTATTGGCTGCTCACCAGTTCTGCCTTAGTCATTGTTGCGCGGGATATTCCGGCTTGGCATCTGTGGTTGTATACCAGTGCCTCTCCTTGGTATGATAAAGAGACTGGACTCCACAGTTCAAGCTGAACAGAACTGATCACCTGTAACAATGAGATAGAAAGCTCCCATGGTCCTTTGCAGGAATCCATCTCCTTTTGTTGGATGCCAACTTGTAGAAAGGTGAATCTTGAATAAATTAGTTCTTAGCTTGTGACTTTCTAATGTCACTTTAATGGTGTCTGCTAAACGGTTCAATTTCAGCCTTTAATGCCTATGAGTTTAGCTGTGATGTGATTTAGGACAAAGCAGAGGCTGGGTTTGAGTGGCTGAATGAGCTCTGGGAGCAGGGGGCAGACCGTTCACTCAAGGCTAGTGAATGCGGACTGTTTCAGTGGCATGTCACTCAATAGCTCAAGACTTAACTATTGGGTAGGTCTCCTGCAGCATTTGCTGATTTCCATAGTGTTCCCACTTTGCCAACATGACTAAAAGTAAATTTGGGTGTGGTCCACTGCTACGTGGTATTTTCAGCCATTAGACATCATAGACAAAAATAACTTCAAAAGCGCAGATAAAAATTAGTTTTGGTAAAATGAGTGTGGGATGTTCGATTTGTAAGAATCACTTTGCTTTCAATGAAATTGAATTTTAAGTGGATATAGTGTAGTTTTGAATGAAGTCTGTGTTTAATCAGTACCTCAGGAGATTACTGAAGGTATAACTGCTAGCTGACTTGAACTGGTGAGAGCCAGCCTCTCTTACTACTAGGAAGAAAGCCTAGTTCCAGAAGCGTTTGGTTGGTTTGTTTTTTTTTTTCAAGAAAGGCATCAATACTGATGTTTTTAGGTCCAAACACCAGGGTTCAAAAAACACCAAGTCTCAGGCACTAGAACTACCATCAAATGCTTCCAAACGGCCAGCAAAAAGGTCACCCTGACAGAATTATGAACTGACATCCGTAGCTCCCTGGAGTTCAGATTCCAGTATCCTTGGGTATCAGCCAGCATCATTTCCAGGTACTAGAAGGCCCAACAACTTTCTGCACTTTCCAAGAGGCTGGGAAGCACTGAGGGTATAATATCTTCGTCAGAAGACATCTGGAGACCTTCCAGTTCCCCTTCCCAGCACTAAGTGAAAAGTCCAGAGGCATATTTACCAAGGACTCTACCACCCGTGCAGGATTTCCTGAGGAACTTTCGAGACAACATGGAATTTTATCTTGGAAGGATTTAAATAGAAGATAGTCAGGATGAAGAAAGCAGGGGTGTGGGGGGAGGGAGGTGAATGATCATAGCTCAGAAGCAGACCAAAGAAAAGTTCAGAGAAGAAAAAGAAACGTTCCCAAATTAGATCGTTAACGATGTCTAGCAATGAAATCGCATCTTTAATGATGTGTAGAGTCCACTGACCCAGCAGCTGTGATGTGCAGAGCTATGAGAGGGAGACATTCCTGGCAAAGGAAGCAAGCAAGACAGAGTGTAGAAACGTGAAGGACAGAGGTTTTAGGAATCGTTTAGTGACTTCCTAGATACCGTGGTAGTGGACTGAGAGAAGTTAGAAATAAGAAGAGTTAAGTTAGTTAGGGAATTTTGCGTCATTCTAGGGAATTTCTTCTCTTTTCAGCCATAGAGAGTCCTTGCACTGAGGAGAGTTTTGTTCTTGAGGAAATTAGGAAAACATCTCCAGATCCCACCCCCTTAGCGGAACATGATTGACGTTCCTGCATTGATACTTGGACAGCTGGCATTGCTTAAGGCTGTCTCTTGGTTCGATTAGCCTTGACTGAACTGGACTTGTTTGCGACTTGTTCTTCAAGGCGATGAGGTCATAGCTCATAAACCTGTCAAAGAAAGCAAATAAATTGGTGATGACCATCACCAATATAAGTAATCATAACAAAAGTTAGTCTCCCTTTTTCCGAATAGAAAATTTTAAAAAGTGGTGTGCCTTTAGTCAATAGAATTAAAATGTGATTATTGGAATAAATGCCATTGCCCAGGTTAAAAGATATATAAGACCCTGAAAACTTTCATTAAGTTTGCATATTAAATTTACCAGAGAATCCTTTTTCCTTATGGTTCTAGGTTTTCTTTCTTATCATTAAGAAAGCTTTGTGTACAGGTTGGAATATTTGAAAAGATACATATTTCTTTATAAGAAATAACCAGCTACTTGAAAAGATCTTAACCAGAAAAAAAAATTAAGTAGACATGTCAATGGGATTTAGAAATAAATGAGAAATGTGAAAAACATCTGCAGACAGGCACTTCTCAGGAGAGCAGTACTTCATTTAAAACTGAAATTATAGAGTATTGTTTCATAGCTCTGTGGGAAGAAAAAGCCCTAGCAAGTCCAGCTCCTTTGCATAACCACCATGAGGGGCAGTGGACAAAGTTATTCTGTAAGAGATAAACAGCGTTGGTGCAGCCTTGGTCGGTGAGTCAGAGTCCTTGGAAGAAATGACTTGTTGAGACAGGTTAAACTCAGCTCCTTGACTCCAGCCTCATCTCAAGCTTGCTGCAAGATGTCATATCAGGCTGAAATTGGAAAAGTCAGCCAACTTCCAAATATTCTGCTGGAATTGGCCTCCAGGGCCTGTGGACCAGAGAGATCTTATCATTGGGGTCACAAATACAGGCTCCCGAGCCAAGTCCAATACACAGGTGTGTTTTGTTTGGCTCATACAGAATTTTTTTTAATGAAGTTGAATTAGGTATTGCTTAAAATTTGAAGTATTAACAATAAAGCAACATTCTCTTCTCTGCTTTTTCTTTGACTAATTGGACCGGCTTTGGTCTGGATTCTTTAAACTGTTGGCTAGAGCTAAGTAGCCTATACCCCCTTTAAGTGAGGAAAGTGTTCTGGTCTCTTCCACAACCCCTTTCCCTAGATACTGTAGGCATACTTAAACACTGGTTAGCGAGTCTTGTACCAGCTCTTCCCTCACACCAGGATAGTTCCAGAGCTTGAAGCCACAAGGCTAGGCTCTAGACTTTCAGTTACAGGCTTGTGGAAAGGCTGAGAATGTCCCAGGGAAAAGAGTAGGAAGGCAGTTTGGAGAATGGGGCACTTAGAGATGTGCTGATAGCTTTCTAATTGGCTAACATGGAAGTACTATTGAAAGGTAAGAGAAAATTGTCCCAGATGGGGTATTCCAGGAAATTGGACTCTGAGATGGAAATTAGCATGTGTTTATTAACAAGTGTCTTTGGGATTAGTGCATGGAAGATAAACTGAACAACTGTGAGCAAACCTCAGCTGCCTCCATGAAGCACTTCTGGAGCCATGAAGTACCCTTGTGATGTTTTCTCTAGGTCCAAGATGGAGAGCCATTCTATTCAACTGCTTGGCACATTGAACATAGGGAGAACCTTGCCATTGAGAGTGGCTGTCATTTACCACTGGAGCAATTTCTCAAGAGCATGGGAAATTGAAAGCTACGCCTAGAGTACCTCCAATACCAACAAACCTTCTTTTAGATAAGCACATTAGAGTGGCCACATGGCCAGCAGCTGTACTAGAGACAACATATTAATATCAAAACAATCCCCAAATGTTGATGGACTTTCCTTTTTGCCACCAGCTCCATATAATGACATGGAGATCTCTTATTAATTATGAAAGCTTAGCCTTTAGATTACGTTTGTCTCAACTAGATCTTATAACTTAAATTAATCCATTTATATTAATCTCCATGCCACATGGTGTTACCTCTCTTTCATCTTGAACCTCCTGTTTCCTCTCTGTGTCTCCTGGTGTCTCCCCATCTCTTCTTCCCAGAGTCCTCTCTGTGCCTAGAAGTCCCACCCATACCTTCTTTCTAGCTATTGGCCATTTAGTTCTTTATTAAGCCAATCAGAAGGTGCCTTGGCAAAGACACATCTTCACAGTGTACAAAAAGATTATTCCACGACACCAGAACCATTGGCATGACCCTACTCTTCAGTGTGCCCTAGGCTATGCTCAAACTCTCTGAACTGCTTCTTAACAAAGCAAACTCCAGTCCAAAAGATAGCAATGTTGCTGGGTCAGTCTCCATCCATACAACACTGACTTGTTTTCAAAACACCATCTTCATCCTCACTTGGTGCTTTCCCCTGTTGCCATTCTGTGCCCATGCCTTGACATCTATCCTTAATATGCCTAGTAACCTCAGAAAGGAATATATTTTGAGAAAGACTGGAACCTTCTTCTGTACAAAACCTACAGTTCTGCTGAGTTTGCCACACAATGAATCATGATGTGCCTTAAACCATGGCTTATATAATTTTTAGTGTAATATTTATTTTACATTTTTATTTCATTTTTAATCTATTTATGATGTCATCAAAGTTATAAAAATCATACTCCAGAGTTTTAGAGATAATGGCTCCCCAGGGATTTTATGACCTTGTTTCATTAATAGATACATTTTTCTAAGTGGTTATCAAGTACTTGTCCCAAATAAGAAACTAAATTCAAAACACATCATAAGCTTATTATTTTTCCAAAGTCTCATTAAATAATCAGTGCAAATGGAATTTTCCTATTACTTCCCTGCCTCTCTCATTCCTGACATGATTAACATCATTAATTGCTGAAGTTGACTCTGATTTATTTCAATTTGCTGTCAGATTAAGGAGTATAATTCATTTGTCCATAGGTGTCAGACACTAGAGGACCTGCTACTATTTCCATGGCACTGGTTCTTCTCTTCCATGCCTCCCACTCAGCCATTCATTCAGCTCATAAATACTGATGTAATACTATATATAAATACTACACGCCATTTGTATATAGTTGTAAAGATGTTCAGAGCCAAATTTATTCTTCTCTAGCCTGAGAATTTTAAATATATAACAAGAAAGAGAAAAGATAATATAAAAATAAATCTTGCAGGAATAAGAACTTAACCAATTTCTCCTATATGTAATTTATTTAGTGAACTATATTTTCTTTGACATTTTTTAGGCAGAGTCTCACTATGCAGTCCTGGTTAGCCTATAACTTATGTATAAATCAGGTGGCCTTAAATTCACAGGGGTCTGCCCATCTCCACCTCCCAAGTACTGAAATTAAAAGCATGTGTCACTAGGCCTGTCTGTATTTCCTTAATTATTTGTTTTATTATACATATTATGTATAATGTATATATACGATGCATACATGAGAGGCTTCTAGTTAATAAAGTCAAACAAATTACTATCTCCTTATTCACCTTCTAGTAAGAAAAATCTCTTAGCAAATTTCCAGTGTAAAATATATCAATGTGTGTGTGTGCACACAAAAACACACACGTGCATGCTCACATGTATTCATTCATGCCATGGTGCACATCCCGAGGTCAAGGGGCAATTTGCAGGAGTCACCCTCTCCTTAAGCCTCATGACTCCTGGGATTTAGTCTCTTAACCTAACTTTTGATGAACTTCTCTGCTGATTTGTTTTAAAGCCATTATTATGTGCTTCTGATCCTTCATTTCTGTTTATAGTTTTTTTATATTTTCTGTCTTGGTTAAAATCACATTTATCCATACAATTCTCTCTTGACATGGGGGAGGACCTTTTGGCACATATTTTAAATTCTCTGCTGGATAAGTTATTCATCATTTCCCTAAGGAAATCTATGGTCAGTGTCCATAGATTTACTGTGCTACTTTCTTGGAACATATTTTCTTAGTCTTCATTTTCCTTGACTGCTATCTGTTTAGTTTGGGCATATAAGATAAAAAAACAATTGCCATTCTCAAACTTGTCAGCCTGGCTGTGCAGTAAGTGAACCTCACTGATAAACCTAGACAGAAATTCTAGGAACCACTCAGACTTGTTCTGTTCATTCAAATCAGCATTTTAACTTTTGGTGCCCCTCATTGGTCCCCTGAGGTAGAGAAGATCAAAGTTTCTCCATTGAAAAGCAACTGGAATAGAGAGGGATATGTGTGTGTGTGTGTGTGTGTGTGTGTGTGTGTGTGTGTGTGTGTGTGTGTGTGTGTATACAGATACACACACACACA